>NW_023494801.1:29069372-29176872 GCF_904425465.1 Colossoma macropomum | reverse complement strand
CTGCAAGCAGCGTAAGTCAAGTTCTAGCCTTTTTCTAGGCTATTATAACCACTTTAAAAAAGTTCATTCTTTGCTTGTCAAAGTGTTGCTGCACACTGCAACACTTAGAGACTTTGGCCCAATCCCATTTCTTATTTTTACCCCTACTCCTTGTTTTTGAGTGTCAAGTTGCCTCTTAGAACTAACTAGAAGTACAAGGGGTAGTTATCATAATTTTTTAACAGAGAAAATATTTACACTTGTAGGGATGCAGCCATCTTGCCGTTTTTTCAGTTTTTTCCCATGTGCCTCTGAAAAACCTTTGTTTGGCGGGCCATGTAGCTCCCTTTATTTCAACAAAAATTGGGACACCCTACCCCTGGGCGTGAACGCACAAAATGGAGGGATAATTGCTAAGTGGTAGGGGCAAGCGGTGAAACGGGATTGGGCCTTTCTCTGCTGCTACTCGAGTCTCTAACTTGCATGGTGTGCAGCAGCACTTAAACAGCTAACTTCACTAACTACTACCTAATGTATCAACAGTACATGATTAGTTAACTATGCTGTAAAACATAAAATAGACATATGACTTTGGAAAAAGCTGTTTCCCAGCGCATTTAGTAGCCATCTTGTGTGGAAAGTCCTCGCCTTAAGCATGTGAGTAGAAGAACAGCTAGCAATTTAGCAAGTGTTTACAGCAGAAGCAGAGCACAGAGCTGTTCTTCCAGAGCTAAAGCCCACATCCTTCATGCAGAGAAATGTGAAGAGCTGTGGTGGTTCAGGGGTGAGTTGAGATGGATAGGGATGCAAACCCCAAACTGCATCTTTGGATGATCGAGGTTGAGAAAGGTTGAGAAATAGTCTTTTACTATTTAAGCTGTGAAGATGTTTATCCATTAGTGTGGCTTTAAGCAGATTCTTAAACTGCACCTGTCTCAACTTTTAATTTCTGAATAAGCACATTTTTTACAAAACACATTGTTTAAAAAATAAAGGTAAAACATGAAATATTTTGTCTTTCTGTTGTTTTCATGTAAATACAAGTCAATGTGAATTTACTAATCAGTGCTTTCTGATTTTATTTGCATTTCAAGTACAGGTTGAATTCATGAGGTTTGTATTTTATCATAATATTTCATACTTGTAAAAACTATATCCATCATTTAATGATGTCTATTATTATTTGACGATGGTTATTATTGCTGCTACTTGCTAATTTACCCAGCACTATCCTGTCAAGCCTTATGTGGCCCTTTTGGTTTAAGAAGGGCCAGTTTGGGTCAGTTTCAGAAAGAATTTTGCTGGGGTCAGTTTCAGACAAACAAAATATGTTAATGTTGGACAAATATTTCAGGCTTGTTGTCTTTCCTTCTCTAATTGGATTTATAGGTGTGTGTGTGTGTGTGTGTGTGTATGTGTATGTGTGTGTCTTTCTCCTGCCTCTAACAGGGTTAGTGTGTGTATGTTGTTTTGTAACCCCTGCTCTCCTCGTTGCTCTCTCACTCCCCACCGCATCCTAACACTGGAATGTGGGGTCGCGATCCTGAACCCCCACAAATGGGGCAGAAACGGCATAAATTTCCCACTCAGGACATCTCGCTTTCTGGGGGTCACACTCACGCCCATAAAGAAGCCCACTCCAGCACACACTGACTCTGCAGCATCTGTTTAACTGCCAGGCCTGTTGATTCTAGCATCAAATCCACACCATCTACAGCTCCAGAAGCACCACAGAATTCCAGAAGACAACCTACTTAAAGTGTGGATTTTGGCCATTCAATCAAACAGATTAGACTTCAAAATAAGCAGCAATATTTTTGCCCAGCTAAGCGTTTGAAGTGTTCTGGAAGGCTATCTCAATAAAAGCTCATGTGTCTGTTTACCTCATGGGAAGGTTTCCCGCTTTTATTTCCCTATTTTTGCAGCCTGGTATGGAGAACCAACTCACCTCAAGCAGCCTTTTACGGCTCAATAAAACAGCAGAATGATGTGCTTTTGCTTTTGTTTTGTTTATTCAAACACTCCATTGCCAAAAGGTTCTAGGCCAAGATACCGGTCAGCTTTTATATTTAGATTTTGTATAATAAAACAAGCATGCACATCAATCTGATGCTAAAAGGAAATCTAAGCTCATCAACATGAAACAAGGATGTTTTTTTACAGCTTATACATTTTACACCTTATAAAATGGACAGTTCTGGATCAAGTTACCAAGTTCAGCAAGTTAATGAAAATAGTTGTGTTGTTCACTTTTCTGTCTATGAAGTTCCTTGGCAGCTTTTTTTTTTATTTTTTTTTTTTTATCAATGTGCAAACTATGCCAGCCACTTCTTGTAGTGAATCAAATAACTACTGAGGTGTGATGAGAGGGGATTCACTGCCTTCCTAATTCCTCCACAATGTATGCTATTGCTGCAACTAGCAATTAGTAATCAGCTTATCTAATTATTACATTGTGTTTGGCCTCTATTAATTTGCTGCTGCCATCATTTAAGGTTCTGTTTGTGCAACAAGCAAATTCTTCATTTGTGGTGCATAGAAGCCACACTAGCCCAACACTTCCTACAGTGTGCTGCAATTTGTCAGAATGACTGGTCATTATAGTGCACAGTCTTCTGCCTGTTGTCAGAGAGTCTGGTGCATTTTGCTGCTTAACATGGCCAAGATCGGCCTATAATGACAGGGAAGGGCCATCTGACTAGCAAGCAAAATGACCAATCACAGATCAGTGCTTTTTGTGAGATGTGTAGGGGTGGTGATTTCTAAAATGCAACAAAAACAGACCCACATGGAACAAAGTGGTATGTGCCAGAAAATGCAAGGATTTCTCACTTCATAGCTACTTAATGCCTCCAAGAAAACTCCTGAAAAAGTTTTAAAGATGCAATGCTGTGCAATTTCACAACGTTTTTTCATCCAGCTACTATATCTTGCTCCAAATGACTCATCATGCCACTTAGAGAGAGATACAGATGTGTACATAGCTAATCAGAAGGCAACCGACAAAATCCCAATAGTTGTGGCTAGCTAAGCATTCACTAGGTATCAGGTTGTGCATCTATTGGTGGTAAAACTATATAGAGCATTATAAGCACTTTTTAAAAAAGTGTAAAGTTGCAATATGTGATATTTTCTTGTGAAAACTATAAGAAGTGGCATTATTGAGTAAAGAGGAAAAAAAAAAAAACACACACTGAAATATGGTGTTTTTGTACACTGCTGCAAGTCACCCTCTAAAGCTTGAAATAATAATGTAAAAGTCAAAGGCATTGGGTCAGATTTAGCAGGAGTTTTACTGGACCACATCGCAGTCTTTATTTATTAATGTCACATGTACAGGCTCAAAAAGAAGTTCTGTCTCCTTGTTAGGTCTCAAATGCAAAACCAGCATTACACTGATGAAGATATGATAACAATAGTAGATTCACATACATCCTCTGAGCTCTTTTTGAATACTATTTGAATGCACTTACAATTCATCTGGTCATGGGGGGCCAAAGCACAACTCACATTACAAAATGTTCTACATGTTGCATGCAATTACATATCTCCACCAGAGAGGTCTGCAAACCCCCCAAATTGCACAATGTTACTTTAAAGAAATTATGTATGAACAATACAAATCCACATTGACATTTTTGACTTTTTCAGTCTTTGTTGCACTACATCAGACTACCATCCCCAATTCCAGATGTCATTGCAGAAGTCGATACTAGCCAAACTTTCAGACCCAAAGTCATCTGATCATAGTTCACAAAGACTGATGCAGAAGTACAA
Source organism: Colossoma macropomum (assembly GCF_904425465.1). Taxonomy (NCBI): domain Eukaryota; kingdom Metazoa; phylum Chordata; class Actinopteri; order Characiformes; family Serrasalmidae; genus Colossoma; species Colossoma macropomum. The sequence goes on along the minus strand of NW_023494801.1, from coordinate 29,173,116 downwards.
TTCAAAATAAATCAAATTTCCTTAGATTATCTATGAATAAGCAAATTAAAACATTTACAGTGCTCTTTCTTTTTAGGGGAGGGTCAGTCTGTACTTTTTTATATATATTTTCTACCCTGACGACTCCTTTTCAGTCTCTGAATGCAAATATCTTTACATCATCTATAACTTGTACGTCAGTCTATTGATGTTTTGATGACATTATGCATTTCAAAAGTAGAAAAAAGATACAAATAATTCTAATAAATAGAAACTACTATTTCATTCCACAAAATAATCTTATGCTTGGCCACTTATTTAATGCTAATGCAAAGGCTTTCAAATGAATCCTTTGGTCTGGTTAAACCTTTTTCACATGTGAAGCACCTCATTGACCTGGCTTGTTACTCACTCACCAACTCACTCAATCATGTTTAGCAGGCTAAAAATTCTCTGCAAGGGGAGCACGGCAGTCAAATAGCTTTTCTAGCTTGCATCAATGACAATGTTTGTTCAATGTTTGCACAAGAGAATTGTCAAAAATATCAGTATTTTTAGTATCATTGGTTTACTGCCCATGGAATGCCCTTGGCATTTATTGGAAATCAATAGTATTGTCCATTCTTAGTTTCTGTTAGCATATGACTTTAAAAACTCTAAAGTTGCCCATTTCCTGCAACTGAAAACCCAACAGCCCAAAAGTATCCCCATTCCTAGTAAACAGCTCTGGGAATTTCTCTTTCTTTCTCTCTCTTTTTCTCTGGGAATGGCCAAGCCATTGGGTTATTTGTCACAGCTAGTTGACCTCTGACCCCTCCCTGCTACAGGAAGAGGGGCAAGACCTTCACTAATACATCACACTCATTAAAGCATGTGAGGTAGGATTGGGTGTGTGAGAGACAGAGAGACAGACAAAGTTGCTGTGCAAACTTTATATGCAGCATATGTAACAATAATATTAACAGCATATCGCTGTTGTTGGAAGAAAACCTCTTATCTCCATTTTTGTTGTTTTTCATTTTTTGACATAAATTGAAAATGCCTGTTTACGTTGTGTATAAATTTTATGATGAATGGACCAAAAGAAACAAACCAAAATAGCTTGGGGAAAAAGTCTGGTTCCATTGCCTTACATTAAAAGTAAAGTATGTTTTGTCCTTCTCCTGTAAAGTTACCATTTTGGAGATATGAGGTTTTCTTCCAACAACAGTGATATGTAACAATACTAAACATTCAGTTCCATGCAGTGTAATGCAGTGCAGGGTCTACTGGGCATGAAATTGAAGACCTGTGCATCATTGGGATAGAAAATTCTCAGGTTGTATTTGGGTTCGGACTATAATTTTAGGCCTGATTAAAGCTGTATGGCTGTGTATAGGGTTGGATCATAAAAGAATATATGCAACAGTAATCAGATTACATTAAGATTAAGTGGTTACTAGCAGGACTACATTCAAACTGAATACATTTAAACTCATTTGTAGAAATTCACCATTTTGTATGACAAATATGTCACATGAATCATGTAGGTTTGAAGCATTGTTTATTTTGAAAATGAGGGGCAGCTTCTGCCTCCAGCAGAAAATTCCCACCATATCAACATTTCACTGTCACTTTGGCCAATCTATCAAAATTTTAGTAAATATTTACGATAAGAATGAAAATCGGCAGCATTTTCCCAAATATCTGTGCTCAATGATTTTTCATATCACAGATCTCATAGCAGCAAACTTGTTTGGAAGCAGGCTCTTTTTTTCCTGTTTGTTGCTACATAACATTCTATAGTTTGACTAGCTATCACTTGCTAACTTTTACTTACCAGATTGAAGTGAGATAACATTAATCTTAATCAACAGATCATAAGGTCAGGGTTAAAACATGAAAAAAAGCAAATTCTCATGAGCAGTAAAGTTGGTTTCATTTTCACATTTGATTGCTTTCTACAATAGTTTTAGAACAATGGGTGCAAAAATGTGCATGAATTATCATTATTTATAACTAAAATATTCCACTACAACTTCAATGCCTTTCAGAACTCATAGGACATGCTGAGTTCAGTGGACCGCCATAACTGCTAAGAACTAAGGGACCTTCTGGAAATTACATCACAAATGGTCATCATCAAAGTCCATGCATGATGCATCAATGTGAAGCTTTATGAGCTAATACGGGCCTATTAGCAGATTGATCATAAGCAATGGGAGGTCAGAGTTTTTAGAACAGCCTCTATGTCTAATAGTTGTCAATTAGGGGTTTTAAATACTGTACATTGTACATTAAGTGTACATTAAATACTGTACATTGTACATTAAATACTGTTCATTGGCCTTTTAACCTTGGTTTGGTACCCAACATATCTTAACATATAAGGTAAAATCCCAGGAAAGCAGTATGGTTTTTAACATACTTTTGAATTTGAATGCCCATGACCTTCAGACCCAATCTGACCAAGCCTGAGTGGTACTCCTAAATCTGAAACCCAAACCCTCTTGCATGCACTAAAAGAGATGGATTATTCCAGACAGTTTTACAGTGCTTTGCCTTGTTACTAAGCACTTGAGGTGATTGACAGAAAATAAGCTAAAAAAGACTGCAACCACAGTAAAAGTGTCACTGGAGAGATGATGTGCCAGTCCTCCTGATATCATGGCTCAAAAAACTATTGAAAGCTCTACAATGTAGGCCAGTGTTCACATTTAAAAAATGGCCTAAACACAATCCAAAACAAGATATTTTTCAAGCCCCATTAACAGTGGGTTAGATATAAGATCTAGTATAGAGCCTGCAGATTTTTTTTTTAAATAATCATTATTATTATTGTAGTTTAATTTGTCGATGTGTATGTCTACTGTATGTTCATTTGTTGTTGTTGTGTATATGAATTACTATTAGCAAAGACTGTTGCCAGATTTATGCTATTTGTTCAAAGGTACCGAGACACTCCTTCTTATTGGTGAAGCCCACACATGAGGCTAAGGTCACCATGACCAATACCAAGCATTGACTAGAGGGATATAAAGCCCTTCTGTATTGAGCTGTAGAGCAGGGGAACTTTGGGATAAGCTGGAGTGGCATTTATGAGCCAGAACTAATCATCACTACACTCTTAGAAATAAAGATATGAAACTGACACTGGGGTAGTACCCCTATTGTCACTGGGGTGGTACCCTCCAGGGTACATCTCCGTACCTTTAGTCACGGAACATAAATGTACCATAATTCATTGAAATTATATTTTCTAAGTTGTGGAGACTCCACACACCCCGTCTCGTCTCCAGGCTTTTTAATTTTATTGTTCTGTTTTAAAACATTGGCTTATGAAAAGATACAAATTTTCACTAGAAAAACTTACTTAAGTTACACAATTGGACCTTAAACCACTGTTGTACATTTGAAGGTACATTTACATTGTTTGTACCTTGATGAACAAAAAATGTTCCTGTAAAGTACCTTTATTACTAACAGTGTACCTGACTTCACTAATTCATTTGTGGCTCAAAATATTAACAAAAATTTAACTTCAAATTCAAGTACAATGACCGAATGAAAAAAAAACTCTTATGTGTGCCACACTTATTGGCTCCCCTAGAAATTCTTAGTGAAATGTAAGAATCTAACTGAAGCACATTCCCATTCATATTTTATGTTTCAAAGTTCAACTGAGTGATTAGGCTATATATGGTGACACACAGGCCAAGTTCCCTTAGTCATCCATAACTATAAGAAAGACCAGAGAATACAGAAATTATGTATGATACAAGGTTGTTGAGCTGCACAAATCAAGAAATGGCTACAAGACAAATGCCCATTATCAATATCAGGGCAATAATTGAGAAGTTTACAGCAACTAGAGATGTTAAGAATTTGCTAGGGACCTTTATATCTCTATTTCCCCACAATGGTCAAAGAATCTCCAACTGGGGAATTGCAGACATTAGTGTTGCCAGAATAATGTCTTTGCTGTCAAGGACCAACAAACTCAAGGGCCTCCAGTTTGCCAGATGTTACTGGAACCTTTGGTGGGACCATGCTTATATGGTCAGAAGAGGCCAAAATAAAATATTTTGGCAACAAAAAGCAGAGGAGGGTTTGGTATAGGCACAAATTTAGCCATGCAGAAAGTACCTTAACACCACTTTGAAGTATGGTGGTGGATCTGTGATGTTGTGAGGCTGATTTTCTTCCAAATGCCTTGGACAACTTGTTCAGATACATGGTATCATGGACTCCCATCAAGTACCAGCATTGATCATATCTCAAAATCAACACAAAAATAGTTCACTGAGCGCAAACTCAGGGTTTTGCCATGGCCATCCCAGTCCTTTGACCTAAACCCTATAGGAAGATCTAAGCCCAACAGGTTCTAGGTATTAACTGGTTAAGTATGTGGTACAAACTGTACAGTACTGTGTAATTACTTTGAATAAAATGTGCAAGGTAATTATATGGTATAAAACGATTGCACACACAGAAAATACAAAGAAGCTTACATAGTATGTACCTGTTATTTACCTATAAAATCTGAATCTAAAAGAAAACAGTGATTCTTACTGTTGTTTAATTGATTTCTAACCATCAACATCAGAAAACGAACTTTGTATTTTGTGCCATCATTTTAAAGCACATAACTACCCAGTACTTTGAGATGTCTCTGATTTACTTTCCTAGTTAAACATGTGACATTACTGTGAAGTTTGGTGTATGTTTTAATTTACCATCTTGTTACTCTGAGTAATTATGAGGTATTTTACTTTGTCCATTATCAGTTTAATAACTAGAACCTGAAGTCTGAGAAGACTTTTAAGTATACTTTTGTTAGACCAGTGTTCTACAACCCTGATTCTGGACAGCTACCTTCCTGCAGAGCCTAGTTCCAACCACAATTTGCCAAATGTGTTTCAGCTACTCAACCTCTTCCCAAGTCCCTGACTGGCTGGATCAGATGTATTAGAGTTAAACAAGGTGTTAGGCAGCTTATTAGCATATAAGTTGGAACTGATCTATGCAGAAAGGTAGCTCTCCAGGGACCAGGGTTGGCCACTGAGTTAGACTATCTTGGTACTTAGAGTCATGTTACCTTAAATCATTACACAGCACTTTGGAGATTGTACCCCAGACACACTCGGTTAACATCTAGAACCTGTAACACAATTTGGTGTAATTTAGAAAGACTGATTCAGAACTTACCATCAAATTACCCAAAATAATTATCTAGTACTTTGGACCTTCCACCTCACATATACCAGATACGTACTTAGAACTTTGAGGACTATAAAAAAGTGTTACCAAATGTTTGTAACCTCTTCTGCTTCAAAGATGACTATCAAGACAGGCCTACAAGCCAATTTGTGCATGTATTTTTTCATCTGCTGCAAAGGTCTGCTTCATGCCTGAAGGTTCTATACTGACTGATTTACGATCAGCTCCTTGCTGATTGATACTGCACTCTACATGAGCCTTTGGAGCTTCTGGAACATTCCAGGTCATTATAAAAACGTTTTGGAGGCATGGCGTAGATCTCCCGGAACTTTCTATGGCGTTCCGGAACATTATGCTCTCATAGCTTATGAATCTCAATAAGCTAAGCTACAGCAAAACAAACGGCTGTGGGTTCAGGGGTCTGACGGAGCTTTGAAAGAGGAGGCGGAGTCCAAATAAACAGCCTTGCCGTGTCAGAAAGGCACGTAAAACACAAGCAAAGCTCCACTGCCTGATTATTGACTCAAAGCGAAAGCGTGTGGCTTCTGTTTGGGGGAGCAGAGTTCAAAAGTGGAGCATTCTTGTCATTAGCTTTTCTTCACGAGCCACAGATCAGAGGCCTGGGCAACATTCCTGATAAATTAGATATATAAGTGTATATAAGTATATAAGTTACTCATTTGACATACAAAATAATATTTTGTAATTTTCATTTAGTGTAATAATATATAATTTGTATCAACATACTTAAGAGTTCGCTATATTTGTATGCTCAAATTTGAAAATATCCCCAAAGGATCTCATTGCAAATGCATGATGTTACTGTTTAAAGAAAATTCATATTTATTAATTACTTAAAAGATCTTACATGATCAGTTATCTACGACATTTTCACCACTGTATATTGTTCATGTAATACTACTGTATAGTAATTTGTAATGCGATATAGACATAACAAAGATGTTTAATGGAACTTCAACTCATCCACAAAGGTGTCCACTGTATTCCACCCCAAAGGACTTCAATGGAGCTTTATTACTCCAACTCTTCCCAAAGGCATTCAATGGAGCTTCATCATTCCAGCTCATCCCATCTCCAACTTATCCCAAAAATGCTCAGAGCTTTATCACTCCAATTCATCTCAAAGTTGATCACCGGAGCTTCGTTACTCTAGCTCATCCCACAGGATTTCAACAAAGCTTAATTTTTCCAACTCACCCAAATTGCTTCAATTTTATAAAGGTGGAGTGTCATCACTCCAGCTCATCCCAAAGATACTCAGTTGAGCTTCATCACAGTGAAGCTTCATCTCTCCAATCTCAAATGTATTCAATGTAGCTTCCTTATTTCTTATTATCTCAAAGGTGTTCAATGAAGCTTCATCTCTCCAATGTATCCCAAAGGTGTGCAATGGAGCTTCATCTCTCCAATTCATCCCAAAGTTGTTCCCTGGAGCTTTGTAACTCCAGCTCATCCCAGAGGACTTTAATGGAGCTTCATTTTTTCCAACTCACCCAAATGACTTGAGTTTTATCAAGGTAGAGTGTCATCACTCCAGATCATCCCAAAGATATTCAGTTGAGCTTCATCACAGTGGAGCTTCATCACTCCAACTCATCCCCAAGATATCCAATGTAGCTTCAACACTTCATCACTTGCATTCCAACCCATCCCAAAGATGTTCAGTGGAGTTTCATCTTTCCAACTCAGTCAAAGGCTTTGAGCTGCATCCAACTCATCCCAATGGTGTTCAAGGGATCTCCATTACTCCAACTCATCCCAAAGGTATTCAGTGTAGCTTCATCACTCCAACTCATCCCAGTGGTATTCAATGTAGCTTCATCACTCCAACTCATCCCAATGGCGATCAAAGGATCGTTATCACTCCAACTCATCCCAATGGTGTTCAAAGGATCTTCATCACTCCAACTCATCCCAAAGGTATTCAGTGTAGCTTCATCATTCCAACTCATCCCAAAGTGTAGCTTCATCACTCCAACTCATTCCAAATGTGTTTAACAGAGCTTGATCTCTTGAACTTGTTCCAAATGTATTCAGTGTGCTTCATGTCTCCAACTCATCTCAAAGATGTTAAATGGAGCTTCATCACTCCAATGTATCCCAAAGGTGTTCAGTTGAGTTTAATCCAGTGGCTGCTGCAAAGCAATCCTTTCTGCATGCGGTTCTGGCTCTGTGTACAAATTTTTACACCATGTAAAGAATGAGTACACCAAAGGGGCATCGAGATACTTTTGGACATCATCACTTCTGCTCTAAAATGTACAAAATAGTGAAAATAAGGAAATCCTTTGTGTATAAATTTTTCAATGGTACAGTACAACCGCAGCAGGCTTATGACACAGTTGCCCTGCATTGCACAAAGAAGCGTCCTGCGGTAGCCTGCAGACTTCCAAAAGCGAATTATTAGCATCAACAAAAAACTTCATTAATTAGGCCTTCTGGTTACATTATATAATTCGTGATTAACTACATCGTAGAAGGATAGAAAACAGCTGCAGGACACAAGAGAAAGTTTTAAATAATCGCCATAATCCACCTCTTTCCCTCACTCCCTCTCTCCCTCTCTCTCTCTCTCTCTCCCAAAGTTATTCAACAGAGGCTGATTAAAAACGGATGTTGTGTTGCTGAGGTCAGGAAAAACTGCAGACCGAAGCAGTCAATTGCCGACCTGATTAGCCAAACCTTCATACAAAGGATCTGATATTGCGGCCTGCCAATATATTTCTTCGCAGCTTTGTTGTCTTTTCCAAAAGATGTCTTTCTCCAAGAATTAATGGGAAATAAAACTCTTTTGTCCTCTCTCTGCTTCTTTCTTCTTTTGTCATTATGTTTAGATATAGCAATATATTTATGGTTTAGTACTCACTTGTAATATGCAGTATTAATCTGCTCAAGTCAGTACTCTTGCACTGTTTGAATACAGTGCTGTACAAAAGTCTTAGGCCATCTGAGAAAATGTAAAGCTGTGTATCTGGGCTATAAGTGGTTGTTTTTTTTTGATAAAATAAACAAACAAACACAAAATAAACAAACACAAACACTAACATTAGAATAAATGCATTGTAAATTAAGCAGCACATTATGATTTAAAGGATTTCCTACATTTTCCTTTAATTTGCTTAGGTCCTCTTATAACATTTTGTGGTGTTATATTCTAAAATAAAAATAAAAAAAATCTTTACATAACCAGTATACAACCTCTCTTTATCCCTCAGAAATTAACAAGCATTTCTTTCCATTATAATTTATATATGTAAATAAACTCTGCTGCAATTGGCTGCTTTGTTGTGACCCATTCAACCCATCCAGGTTGAAACACTCTTTGTAACACTGTGAAAGTGTGACCCTAAACTGCTGTACATTGACTAAGCAGCTTTGTAAATGTGTTGATTTTTGTGACATCATATCTGAATTCAAAACTAACTATTTAGCTATGCAAAACTAGCTATTTTAGTGGCTTAGTCTACATATATGGACTGGAAAGTGAAAGTTTCAGAGTGGAACTTTACATAGTGTTTACATACAAACACACCTACTGCATAAATAATTCATTTTAAACTATTTTCAGAGCTGGGCTATGCTCCAAAAGTTTGTGGACTCCTCATTCTTCTAAGAAGGCTTATACTGGAACATATCTGTGACCATTGGATTGCATTCAGCCACAAGAGCATTAGTGAGGTCAGGTACCGATTATGGATGATTAGTTCTGCATCAGATATGTCACGCTAACTCAACCTAAAGGTATTGTTCCATCACTCCAGAGAACATAGTTCTTTGACAGCTTTCTTTGACCACACTTTTACCCCTCTACCTGATGCTTGGCATTGGGCATGGCGACCATTCGTTCATGTGTGGCTGCTCCAGAGTATCCTATTCTATTGACAATGCTTTTCTGTGGAGATTATACAAGCTGTACTAAATTGAACAACCATGGCAGCAATGATTTGGACATATTGTTTATAGATAGCATGATGATAAAGTTCTTCTTGACTTTTCTTGACTCTCTTAGCATGCTGGCACATTAGAAATTCATGCCACCCCACCACCCCAGTCTGTGGAACTCAGGGGGTGTATTTTCCAGCCGCTGCTGCTCCCGTTCCATGCATGGCGTTTGGCAGTAAGGCATGTGTGCAGTTGTATAAAGCTCAGTAACACACATTTCCTGGCTGTGACTTTATTTTCCCATTTTGGAATTATAATGCCAAGCTGAATTCCATTTTTCCTTTAAACTCCATGCCTCTTCCTTCAGGGCCTGGATTATTTGAATTATTAAACACAGGTGCCATCTATGTTGGTGAATCACAACCCTGTTTGAATTTAACCCTGTCTTACCTGATGTGTCATTGGCTTTACATACATGTTTAGCATAGTAAAATGGATGGTCATATGGAACTGGAGCTTTCTGTGTGTTACTAAGTTTTTATTAATATATAAAAGATGCACTATGCTGCTTTTATTGTCGTGTAGTTAGGCAGTAGTTCTCAGTGTTTGGCATTTCTTCAACAACTTCTTCGGTGACATCTTTCATCATGATGGCCTAAACAGGAGACGTTAAATCATTTAATGAACAGTTGTCAGGAATTATTTAGAGGCTTATACTAAACATTTGTTTATTAATCATATTAATAAAGTCCATTGAACTGAACTGTATCTAATAATGTAAGATAAAATAATAGTAAAATAATATTGCATGCAACTTATTTTTTTATTGCATATAAAGCACATACAAATTTGCATGAAAGCAGGTATCATGTGTAATATATATATATATATATATATATATATATATATATATATATATATATATATATATATATATATATATATATATATATATATATACACCGATCTGCTGTATCTGATCCACTCGTACCAGCACAGCACACACTAACTCACCAACCCCACATCAGTGTTAAAGCAGTGCTGAGAATGATCCACTACCCAAATAGCACCTGCCCTGTGAGCGTCCATGGGGGTCCAGACCACTGAAGAACAAGGTAAAAGGGGGCTAACAAAGTATGCAGAGAAACAGATGGACTACAGTCTGTAATTGTAGAACTACAAAGTGCACCTATATAGTAAGTGGAGCTGATAAAATGGACAATGAGCGTAGAAACAAGGACATAATGTTATGGCTGATCGGCGTATAAATATATATATATATATATATATATATATATATATATATATATATATATACAAAGTGATAATGATATTGCATGGAAACGTATCATGTTAAGGAAGTTAATATTGCATGTTAAATAATGTATTATGCTATAGTAATATTTCATCTAACTATGTAATATTGCATGTAAAGCATGCATCATACTAATGAAAGCATGCATGTTTCATATGGCATATGAAACGTGTTATACTAATAAACCTAGTTAAATCAACAGAATTGAGAAAGAAAGACAGTGTATGAGGTAGAAGAGTATGAGGGGGTATATGAGGAGTGTGACCCCTACCACTTTTGTATGTGTGTGTGTCCCGCTGTGAGCTTCAAAGCAGCTGTGAGCAGCGGGCGAGTGGGTCATCAGCAAAACCAGCAGGCCGGGGACTAACCCTGCCTGCACCTAAATCACATAAGCTGGCCCTAACCCAAACGTGTTCACTCTTTACCCAGTACAGCACTCCTCACGCTCTTCAAACGACTTTGTGTCTGGAGCATTCAGGTGACTTATATGTTTAGAAGAAAAACATAGGATTGGCAAGCATACTTAACACTGGCTTTGCAATGACTCGGTCATATGCACTACCATGCAAAAGTTTTGGTTTCGCTCCAATACCAGCAGAAAACTCTGGATTAGTTATTGGAGGAAAATAAACAAATGCAGTTCCGTTCTATAACAAATTTAGGCTGAAATATCACAGAATTGCATAGACATTGAATGTAATACAGTACACAGTAATGCATAAAAGTAAAGTAATTACTTTTTTCAGTAACAAAGTACTGTCACACATTCCAGTTCAAATTATTGTAATTACATTAGTTACTGATTTAACTAGAATTTCTACTCGCTTTCTCTCTAAGACAACAATATTAACTAGAAGGGAAAAGTTCATGAATGAACAATAAAGCTGGCTTGACAAACTTATCCAGTTTCTATGGAATCCAAAGCAGCTGCTAAGGTGTACATTAAGGTGTCAATGTACTATTGCTATGGTATCCCAGGTGGTTGCTAAGATGTTGCTAAGTTGTTGTTATTGTATTCCAGGTGGTTGTTAATCTGTATGTGGTATGTAAGTGAATCTATATGGAATGTCTATAAGGGGTAGTGTGAGAGATGTCCTTTGTGGCATCATTTGTAGCAGTTAAATGTGCATTTTTTAAACTTTTTTTTTCTGATCTGAAAAAAGTCATATTTGAATGAGCAGAGGTTGAAAATGACACAACTCCCAAGCTTCAACATCCTACTTCAGAGCCAAGCCGAACGCAGCAAAACATCCCTGTGCCAATCAAGAGGGTGCTCCATCCTCACCTGCACAGATCAGACTTGATTTTTATCCAAGAACAGATCTAAATACTTTAAATTTTACTCATGAAGACTTTATTTGAAGCAGCTGCTTCTGTACTAATATTGTCTTTTCTCTTGTACTTCCAAAGGTAGATAACCCCTTAATGATTGTGAAGACATTTTAGCCTCAAGTTATAATACATCTAAACTGCTAATCAGATCTCTCTGACAACAAATTATAATAAATAATAACTACCATATGTTGTTAATAAACCCACGATCCAGGATAAGCGGTTTAGAAAATGTGTGTGTGCTGTTAATGATTTTATTATTTTTTATTGCTTCCCAGTAAAACTAAAACATGGAATCAAATAATAAAATATATTGTACTGTTTACACCACATACATTTTGTTGATTTTTATAATAATATACGTAACAAATTAATATAAAAAAACAAAATAATATTACACTTGATTCCAAACCTTTAAAGAGTAGAAAAATGTTAGTAAGCGTCATGCATGGTCAGCTTAAGGGTTAAACCTAGCAGTGACTTACACAATACCATGACAAATCAAATCAGTCTGACCAGATATTCTATATCTGACCACGGTGCCAATTTCGCAAGTCCTTGAAAATAGCATCTGTTGAATTTTTCAAATGGCACATATAATAAGCCACAATAATTTACTCAGTGATGGGTGACTCTGCTTCCCTGGGGCAAGTGAGAATGATATAGTGTGTGTGTGTGTGTGTGTGTGTGTGTGTGTGTGTGTGTGTGTCTGTGTGTGTGTCTGTGTGTGTGTGTGTATGTGCCACCTGGTCAATTAGGAGACCAGCTGGTGCTACAAATTTTACTCCTCCTACCCAATTAATGATGATATCATTCTGTTCTAGAACTAAATGACACGGCAGGCATGCAAACTCTCACAAACAACTTAATAACAACAACCGGTCATACACTCACCGTCCACTTTTTTGAAACACTGACCTTGTACCTCCACTCACTTTCCACTTTAGGAGGTCCACCTAACAGATAGGTCACTTTTTGGTGTACAAATACAGACTGCTACCCAAACCTGGCCCACCAAACTATCAGGTTTTAGGCCAGTGTATTACATTGAGCTTGGGAGGTTTTCTAATTAGCGATTTTTTATGTAGTAGTTTTGTTTATATTTGAAGGAATATTACTACAATATCTATCTAACAGTCTTACCAACTTTTGGTCATTGACAAAACAAAAATAAAGCTTGTGGTGCATGTGAGTGGGTTTGGGTAGCAATCGGGTCCAGTCACGTCTGATTTCAAAGTTGTTGGTATGAGTTGGGTTTGGGCTTACACCCACTATACACTTATGCAGACTTCCATAAACACTATCAGAAAAATAAGCACTGTACACGTACATTTTTCATTCATCAAGGTACAAACAACGTGAATGTATTCTTAGTGGTTTTAAGGTCCAACTACCTTAAATAAATCTTCCCAGGTAAAATGCTCCATATTTGTTCCATTTCATAACCTAATGTTTTAAAAGAGAACACAAAGATGGGTGGAGACAAGACATGCAGGGTATATGCAGTCAATACATCTTAAAAATACATTTTCAATAAAATATGGTACAATTATGTTCCCTAACTTAAGGTACTGAAGATGTACCCTTGAGGGTACCACCCTAATGACAATTGGGGTACCACCCCACTGACAGTTCAGTACATTTCTTTTCTAAAAGTGCAATTGTACAGTTTACACATTGTAGTACATTTGTTGTGGCAGAACTTGTCAGCCCCCTTAACCCCATTCATCATTGGTCAGATTCTGACTACAGGACTGCTGCTGACCAGATATTATTTGGGTAGTGGACCATTCTTAGCACAGCAGTGACACTGACATGGTAGTGGCATGCTAGTGTGTGTGGTGCTGGCATGAGTCTCTCAGCAGTTAATGTCACTGGTATTTGAGTGTGCTCCACCACTCAAGAACATCTTGTGGTCAGAAACTGACCACTGATGAAGGGCTAGAGCAGGGATGGGGAACTCCATTCCTGGTGGGCCAGATTCCTGCACAGTTTGGTTATTTTCCTGCTATAGACCACACAATTTCACCGAATGGGACTGGCAGTTGCTGTAGGGCTTAAAGACCTTGGCTGTCTCTGGAAGCAGCTTGGGACTCTTGGGCTTCAATGCCTGAGCAGCCACACACAAGCCTAAGAGCACCATGTGCAGTGCCAAATGTTGGCCGGCATGGTGTAAAGTAATGAATCATGCTTGGGAGGCATCAAGAAAGCACCAAAGCAAGAGCCATGAACAAATGGTTGGCTGAGTTTGGTGTGGAACTTGGTGGGCGCTGACCTCGGCTTCATTTAACACCTTTGAAATAAATGATAGTGACCGCAAGCCAGGCTTTAACTCCCAGCACCAGCGTCCAACCTCACTAGTGCACTTGTGACTGAAAGGAAACAAATTGCTGCAGCCTTTTTGCACAATCTAGTGGAAAGCCCTCTCTGAAAAGTTATTGTTATGTCAACAAAAGTACATGACAATCTCAATATTTTTGCCCACACTTTTGTTCAACCAGCACACATGAATGTGATGTTCAGGTGTCCACAAACATTTGACCTCATGGTGTACCTGTGATTATGTGATTTTGATTAGGACTGCAATTAAACTGGATTAAAGCATGAATAAAAATCTACCTTCTTATTGAATAGGCAGTGATTAGTTTGTCATTTGCATTATTATTCAGTTAAGTGCAGGACCAGAGGATATCGCTGCTACAAGACATTTTTTCATTTAAAACAAACCTTCATCTTCACTGTGGGAAAAGTAAGATGTGTCACTCTTCGCTCCAAATATTCTGCTGAGACATGCTGGTCTACTGGTTTTCTGCTGACTGCTATTATACAGTGGTGTTTAACAATAAAGATGAGACTCCATCACAGATGATATTAATGATTTTTTAAGTGCTAAGTTGGCTCTGACAAGAGGCCACGTGTACAACGATTCTGTATGCAGGAGAACCATCTGGAGAGATGCTTGTCTGCTACATAATGACGATGGGCTGTTTGACAAGCCACAGAAGGGCAAGAAGTTCACAGGTGATGTGTGGCTTTAGATTAAATTAACACCATCAACCACTTGGATGTTCACCATACTGCATGGAATGGTGTTTATCTTGGTGGAACATATCTGACATAAGTCAACAGTTAATAATCAAGTTTGTTTTATGAAGTAATAGGCGATTGTTACCTATTTCATATTCTCCCACAGACTAAGATAAAAAGTCTCTGCTAAGGAAAACATATTGTTGGCTTATGATGTGGCTACTTTTATTTTCTCAGTATATCAAAATTCTCTTGGCAGCTTGAAACGCTTTCTAATCTTCTCCTCCAGCTTGCTTGAAGCCAGTTTTAAACCAGAGCTTGAACATTTTCTTCCAACACTTCTTTGGTTT
This sequence comes from Colossoma macropomum, assembly GCF_904425465.1. Classification (NCBI taxonomy): domain Eukaryota; kingdom Metazoa; phylum Chordata; class Actinopteri; order Characiformes; family Serrasalmidae; genus Colossoma; species Colossoma macropomum. Next base: position 29,158,011 of record NW_023494801.1, on the reverse strand, counting down.
TGGACCGAAGCGATGTGGCATGAATGGCAAACTTGAAATGCTTTCAAGCATTATGTAGACAAAGCACAACCAGACCTGGGCCCCAGCCTTTAGGGGGCCTCTGTGAGGAGCTATGACAAAATCTAAACAGCAGTCTTGAATGGCTGTGGGAACTTTACTAGTGGCACAGTGCAAAAACTAATTTCAACCTTGTCTTTGTGTTGCGGCTGATCATAATCCTGATGCTCTCCATGTCTTTCCTGAACATCTCCTACATTTTCCCCTCCAATCACTGTTCCACTGTCCACCATGACCTTGGTCAAGCTTTCATTTTTGTTTCCTTAGCAATGTCACTTATGAGTGATGGAAGCTTATAAACCATAAATTCATTATAAAACATCATCATCAAGTTAAGGTTAAGTAATCTGAAAAACAAGGCAATGTACACAGTAGGACAATGTCATCTCTCTACAGATAATTTTACAAAGACAGTTAAAAAAAAATAATAAAGCTTATACCTCACAATTCTATTCAGTCAAACATTAAAATTGGCATATGCAAACTTTGGTAGGAAATGTCGACTTTTTTGCCTCCATTTTGCTAGCCTACCTGTTTCCACTGTGTATTAGGGAAGTGTGTGTTTAAAAATGTATTAAAAGTGTATTCCATGCAGGAATTTACCAAGACATAATGTTTATAGTGACGAGTGACTTTGTGTCCAAGATCATTCCCATACAAATTAAACATATTTCATCAACATATATGCTGCCAAAAGACAGTCAACTGAATGACAAAACTATGTTTATGTAATATACTTAAAAATATATAAAAATGTACGCATTTGAGTCAAGTATTATTTAACTTTTTTCGTTGTGGTCCCATGATTTATTTACAACCTTGCTCTTTTCCTTCACATAGAACTGATATGCTACCAGAATCATGCTCTTATAATTTAAGAGTCAGCCTCAAGTGTTCTGCCCACATATCTTTGGCAGGCTAAGCTGGCCACAAGTATTAGGATTTTGTGCATTATTTTCTGATCAGCTACCCGCACTTCCAAATGGATGCACTTCCATGCAGTGAGATTTATTAGTGCAGTCAGTAATACCTCTCAGTCTGAGCAGACTCTTGTACCCTGCCAGCTTGAGTGGTTTGTTCATTAGCAATGTACACTCGGCTTACGTCACATAGTATCAGGATGTTAGTATCAATAAAGTACAAGTAGTACAAGTAAATGAGCACAGTGTCAGCCCGATATGTGATGCCAGTATCAGTATCAATGCATCTTTACTTATAAAAGTCCTTTGTAGGCAGTAGGTACACTAACCAAGACCCTTTAGCACAACTAGCATTTATATACTGTACTAAATTAAACCCATCAGTTCAACGCCACGGACTTCTCTCAAACTGATTCTAGGCCTACATTGAAATGTTTGTTACAAAGTGTCTGAGCGCTCAGCAACTTCACAGTACAACTTCTACAATTAATAAATGATGTCAAAAATGTAGAGCAAGGAAGTTTTCTTCCTTCAGTTTAGCAGTGTAAGGCTTTGCAGAAGCAAGTTAGCCTTCCCAACTGATCTCATCATTTCCGCTAACCGTTGGAAACTGATTTAGCTTCAAGGCCTCCACCAATCCCTGCTTACTGTAAGCACTTCCTCTTCCTGTGAAAGCAAGGACATGCATTTATACAGCTGCTGAAGCTAATATGATTAATCTCTTGGAGTTTGCAATCACACACACACACACACACACACACACACACACACACCCACACAGCACAAGTGGTTCCTCAGGGAATACAACTCAGAAGCAGCACAAATCTTTGAGGATCCACTTTCAAATCTGAAAACGTCCTCTTTACTCTAATGAAAATGTGAAAATCTCACATAGGCCTTCACTGAAAGCGAGTGATGCCTTGAATTTACTTGATTCAAGATAATTTTCATATGACATCAACACATACTGCCAAAGGTTAGCCTGAACGGCAAAATGGTGTTTATTTAATATAATATACTTTAAAAATCTGAAAATGTACACATTTGATTGAATATTATTTAACTTTTTCCAGTGTAGTCATGCACTTATAACCTTGCACTTCTCCTTCACATAGAACAGACATGCTACCAAAATGATCTTATAATTCAAGAGTATAATTAAAGAGCTTTAAATGTTCTGCCCACATATCTTTGGCTGGTTAAGCTATTCGCAACTATTGTGATTTTGTTCGTTGTGTTCTGATCAGGTACCCTAAACATTTGCAAATGAAGGCACTTCCAAGCAGTTTTATCAGTCCAATGGGAAATTTTAGCAAACAGTTGCCCACTCTGCGTGCCATGACCGAGCCTTTTGGAGCGAGATATAGTGGTTAGATTGAAAAAAGTTTATAAAATTCAATGCATCACATCTTTAAAAGTTATTCTTTGACATGTTTGCTAATGCACATCAATGTGTTTCCTGTGGGTTTGTTTTTCTTGCAGATTGACACTACATGTCACGCTACAGTGACCTATGTTTGGTTGTTTTGTATGTCAGTCAAATAGCCCTTTTCTGCCAAAGTAGGCGGTTATTGCACACAAATAAGAAACAAAACACACCAGATTCTCTGACAATAAGTTTGGCTTGCATGACTAAGAATTGCTATACTATGTAATCATAAATACATAAGTATATGATTAATTTCATAGGTAGTTACATAAGGAACTATATTTATGGTTAACAAATGATTCCTCCAAAATTACAAAATGATTTTATAATTACGAATATATATTTTATTTCACTGGAATCATTAGGCCTTCTAAAAGGCCTTGAAGGTTCCGCACTACTGCTGTGGAATCAGCTCTTTTGGCGGGTGTCTGTCATTTTGTAGAAATGACAAAGAGTGTGGTCAAAAAATATGGGAATTCAAACATACATGTAAATTCTATTTGAAATTAATGTATTTGTAAACAAAGATCAATCAAATGATTCTGGCACACCAGATCCTTTTAGAATGCATTTAAAGCAAGCTAGGCATTCATTGCTGTTGTAGTTAATACTGCAAGTTGCTTGGGCTTGTTTGAGAAATGGACTCTCTGGACAGTCTTACAGCACTCAACTTGACTCGACTCTACTTGCTTTTGGTAGCCGCTACTTCATTTTCCACTGCAGATATAGTACCATTGCAGTGTAGCTGGTCATCATATGCCACATGAAACTGCCACAACGTGAAGGAGACAAATTTTGTTCAGAAGAGGCTGATGGCAGCAAGGCAAAAGATTGCTGGAAAAAAAGGGGAGTTTGGGAGATTGGCAGCACAAGTGATTAAGCTAACCTGGCAGCTGATGTTATCATATGTGTTTAGGAGTGATGATTATAGTGATGATTCTTTCTGGCCAATCAATAGTCTGCAGTTTTTCCACATCACCTTTTGGTATCAGCTCAGCTCACTTGGATCCTTGACAGAGATGATGATCTCAAATCTGTGAGACTTTAACCTAGGACCTCATAAAGGAAGTTACTATAACACTACCCCTATTCTCTAATGCTACGGTGGGAAATTCTGCTCTGTTATCCATCCCCTTACATTCTAAAAACTCATCTGGGTGCAGTAGCACTGCTCTGAAAGTAAGAATAAACCTTCTTCCCCCAAAATCTATATCATTACTGCTCAATGAAAGAAAGAGGGGATGAAAAAGGCCTTAAATAACAGTTCCTCTGCTGCCAGTGGGATCCATAACTACCCGAGGTTCTAAAACCAACCGCGCCCCCACTCCCTAGGCCCCTACCTTGGGCCAGCCTCTCTTACGACACCCCTCCTGGGGCAGGTTAGCGAGATTTGCAGGCGGCGGCTGAGGCTGGGCGGAGGTAGATCACACAACAGGATATTCAGGAAGAAATATTTCTGCGCAGAAGGTCATGAAGCAGGGTGAAGACTCTTAACCCGAAGCACACTGGTGTGGTCGGTTTATGAGCGGCCAGTCGGCCTGAGCGATAACACATGCACTGATCAGGCTTCTGACTGTGAAGAGATTTACATGCAGGAGAAATGTATATGTGTCCTTGTGGACATGAGTGTGTCTCCAGGATACTGGTTATATTTAGAAAATGAATAAATGAATTAATTAAACAGATGTATTGCCTTGACAGTTCACATTTATGTGTATGCATAACCCATATCTGTCATTAGTGTGGAATTACCTGCACTGAAGTTAAAGGGAATTTTTAAAATACTTGCAAAATTTAAACTTTGAGATGAAAACAAAGTCATTTAAAATGTTTTGATGTGAAATGGTGCATCTATCCATTATGTTACGTACTTAGCAACTCTTACATCTTACCAACTGATTTTCTTTACAGTGGTGATGACAGGCAACAGAGATTGTGATGTCTCCAACATAAATATAGTCTTTTTTTTTTTTTTGCTATCTACAACCAGTAAATCTACATGTCCTCGGAGTTCATATGTACAGTTGATGTTGGTAAAACAATGGTAAATCCAAAAACAATAGGTTTTCTTTGCAGACCATTTTGCCTTACAATGCCTATTATGTATCACTCCACCATTAATGTATTTAAAAATATATTTTAGTGTCCACCTAACTATCATAAAACAATGTCTTGGGCACTAGGCAGTGTATTACAGCTGTTTAATGTCTCTTTTCTATGATGTAGCATTAAAAAAGGCATAGAATTTTGGAAAGAATTCCGATTTCAACTATGGTCACATAGCATCACAGGAAGCATGTAAAGAAGCAGTTAGCTTCAGTGTTTTATATTTTATTTTTCTTCTTCTTCTTCTTCTTCTTCTTCTTATTATTATTATTATTATTATTATTATTATTTACTCCTTTTTGGAATAGCGATCACAATATGCGCTAAATTGAAAGTTTAGGTATGGAGGTTTTTCGTATGGAGGCACTGAGGGACACAACTAAAACACTTTTAAAGTCAACCTGAAATCACAATGGACCTGTTTTCCTTGTTAGTTCATGCTCTTGGTCATGTTAAGCATGGGTTTGGTTTAACGATAACCTGACTGCATTTTTCCTGAAGTCTTTTTTTTTTTTTTTAAGTGTTGGAAAACCAACAGGATCATGGATGTTAAAAGACTAGCCTTCTAACTGGTGTGATCAAAATGTAATTTTTAATTTTTTTTGTTTGACAAAATTTGCTTATTAGTTTTTCTTTGGCTTTTCTGCAAACCATGACTCCATATTTGTGTCAGAATGCCAACTTTTCACATTCCAATCATGTTCTGCAAAATAAAGATATGTCCAGCCCACAATTATTTGCAGTTCAAATATCCTGTTTCACTCTGAAGTCGTCACATTATGGAAGAAAAATATGCTCTGATTCACATTTGGCTTACATACTTTCTGAAATCGATGGAAGTGAAAACTTGGAAAAGTGAAAAGGGCCTACGAAGTCTCAGGAATGCATGGACTGACTGTGAAGCAGACTGTGTTTGCAGATAAACAGCATACAGGAGACACAACGCTAGCTAGATCATGTGAACAGTGTCTCCTGTATACAGATGCTTTTCATTTTGATTCCTCAGGGCAGTGAACCTGAGATTCAGCAAAGAGAGCAAAAAAGAGGTGAAGATTTTGTTGGATGAAGGTTTTGTTTTGATCAGGTGTGTTAGGAATGTAATAGCAGTGGGAAATCTGATCATGCAGAGCATCAAACAGAAGCTTCTCATTTACACATCATCTTTCTAGCACTCTTTATCTACACCCACATTACAAAAAAGGCCTGGTTTTATTAAGGGTACAGAAGAGTATAAGAGGACCTGATGCACTATGTGAAGCAGTTTTAAGAAATTCTTAAACCAAATGTAACTTTTTGCACTTAATATTGTAATAATTTTCCAATGCAATAATGCAATAATCCCAGAAATGTAACAAACTTTGCATTTAATTCAGTCAAAAATGTAATAAAACCCAATAATGTAATAAATTGCCTAATAATTGAATGGAATGTTTTTGTTTATTGTAATAACACCAGGTTAATCATTGGTAATACTAGGGGTGGGGGGAAAATCGATTCTTAGATGCATCACGATGTGGATGATTCTGAATCGATTCACAAACGTCAAAAATCGATTTTCTAAATATTATTTTATAATGTAATGTTGATGGAATGCAAAAGGCGAAATTTGGAAGTGCAGCACCCAGACAGTCTGTGGCAGCACATGATAAAAACACAAGTGGATGAGTGAGCAATCCTACAGGCACTCTCTGCATTAAAAGCCAGGTTAGGTCAGGAGTCGACAACCCAAATGTTAAGAAGAGCCATTTTGTCCTTTCAACAAAAATTAGACCATCTTGAGAGCCACAACATTTAATGTTCAATATGTCTCAGTATGTCATAATGTCATAGTATAGGTTAAAAAATATCAACGAAAATGCAGACTTACTCTGCTCTGCTTTAAGCTTTAGCTATAGATGCTTTTCTTACATCTCCACCAGAAAACTTTTCCTCAAAAGTAGATCAGCTTATTGTACAATGTCTCTCAACGTTCGACTGTTTTACGAGGCTGACTTTTTAGTGTTTGACAGTCTCTCGTTGCAGATTTAATGTACCAGAAACCAACTGTGTTGCTTATAAATGCAAAAAAGTCCATTTGTCTCCAGATGTTCGTCTTAACTCTCTCTCTCTTTGCCTTTTTATTGGCTACTAGCCAGACGAGACTGTATTGCTAGGTGACCTGCAGTCTACCCACTAGGGGAAAGGGGACCTGGATAAGAGCCACACTATATGTCAAAGCTTTCACCCAATTCAGAAGTGAATTACAAACTCTATTGCAACTTTTATTGCCAAGGATTTGCGCCTGTTCTCAGTTGTTGAAAACCAGGGCTTTTGCGCTGTGTTGGACACTTTGGAGCCGAGATACAGCATCCCATCTCGAAGATATATCTCTACAATGAGACCAAAACCAAACATGTGCTGCATGGACATCCACTGCCACAGGATCTTATGTTACCGTAAGTGCATTTTATTGCAGATAAGTGGTAGCAGCGTCTCATGTGCTCAAAACAAGAGCAGTGAATCATAGCCTTCCAGTTCACTTGCCACAACACTTCCATTTGTTTTATTAATAAGAGATATTGGAAATAAATTCATTATGGATCATTACAAATACTTTGCTTTAAAATTACCAAGTCCTCAAACAGTGAGAAAATAGAAATCCTGTATAGAAAAATAGAAGCATCAAGATGCATCGATAATCGTTTTATAATCGCATCGCAGCCCTCTGAATCGTAATTGAATCGAATCGTGAGGTGCCTTGAGATTCCCACCCCTAGGTAATACCATATTACATTACTAGGAATGTATTATACAGGTGGTGCTTTATTCTGAGTGGTCCTCCTTAGATTCAATAACAATCAATGGTAACAACTCTCAGGAACACATCAACAACATAGAAATGATGCACCAGTTTTGAAGCATCTGAGTACATTCAGAATATTATCAAGAGACTTTTAATTAACTGCATAAATAATTTGCTAAATTCAATTGTTTTTCAGTTTATTTAGAGGGTCTGTGTTCATATCTGTAGTGGTTAACCTAAGAAGTCAGTGATCATGTAATTGCTTGGGCAGAGCCTAATGCCCCGAGAAGATTTAGGCTTTGACATTTAAGGAGAAAGTTAATGGCCTTAGCCCAAGCCCTCGCCCATGTGCATCGGAATGTTTGCTATAAGGCCTAGAACTCATTGCCAAGGGCACCAGCTATAGTTTCAGACCCAGCCTCTCAGCTTTGGGAGTTTTGGGAGTTGTTTGGGTCAGGGAGTCTAGCTTGAATTGAAGTTCCTGTCACTAGATTGGTCCTTGGGTCCAGGGGCTAGAGACACTGTATTCCTGGGTTTTATGACTGGTCCCAGGCCTTATTGTTGTAATTCATGGTTCCTTCAGCTGAAGTGTGGGGATTGCACTATGGCTTTGGCTGGAGTCATTTGAATTCCCAACTAAGCATCAGAAACAATATCTTATAATTCTAATCTTGGAAGTACCAAAGCTAAGCTAAGAAGCTGAAACTAGGTCTTGGGACATGCCTTGGGCTGGGTCCAAAGGAACTGGCAGCAATTGAAAATGGGATTTGTGTTAGGATCATGGGCCCTTGTTGCTAGACATCACAACTGATGTCCCAACCCCCATATTCCCAAATCTTAGGCCCTGAGCCAAAGCATAGGGCAAGAGTTACTATCATTCTATTTAGACATGGGGGCTAAAACTATAGCTCACATTGGGTTTTCAGCCTGTGCTAAACAATTTGGCCAGTGTCCCAGGCTAAAGCTCTTGGGATTGTACCTAGGTATGAAGCCCCCAACCTATTTACTACAAGCTGGGGTTGAGGCTGAACATAGACTGGAACAGAGGCCTGGGTACATGGGCATTGGAATCTTAGTTCATTTTCATGTGCTAAGTGCCAATGCTGAGAGGCTGGAGTTTAAGACTAGGCTAAGTCTTGGGCTGAGAGTTTTAGTCTGTGGGTCTTGAGCCTCAAGGCCATCATGTCAATGCTCTTATCCTAAAGAAAAGCTACTTAGCCTTGGTCACTGGCATGAAGTCATGAATTTTGGATTATTGTCCCAGAACCTAGTTGTCATGTTTTGAATTGGTCTGAGTTCAGATTGGCACAGGGGCCTGGGGCCTGATGGCCTCTGTCTAGGCCAAAGTAACATGTTGTAGTCTAGGGTCTTTGGATTGGGCCACAGAGCTTACATCCTTGATTTCTTGTCTCAAGACAATGTATCAAGAGCACAGTTGTAAGATCCCCTAGCCCAGGACACCAGCATTGACCCTATCTTAAGCTATTCACCCTGTCCTCAGATCCTACATCGCAAGGCTCCAGTCTTAAAGCAATGGGGCAGGTGTTTGGGATATGAGTTTGTAGTTCTGGATCCTGACTCTAAGAGCCAAATTCCAAGGCTAAATTTCTTTGGTATGGACTTTGGTATGAATCAATTGGGTGTCTATGAACTGGCATTTGGGATGAACCTAAGACTCTAAGATGAACCTCCAAGGTCTAAGGTGGTAATGGCATTGCAGCTGGGGAAGGATTCTTGGGCTAAATCCAGGGACTGTGCTGGAGTCCTTATAATAATGCAGACCTAACAATCTGTTATACACATGCTGCTCATACCATTCTGTAACTGTAGTAGCTGGATTAGGTTTTAGTCAAGGTTAGGGTCAGGATTAGAGCCAGGTTGAGGGTTAGAATTAAGTTGTGGGGTTTACACCTTAATACCAACATATGAAAAACTTTTTGCCTTTCAACTTCAGCTATGGATGGAAAACATATTGTTACCTCATCAGAAAAACAAAATACTACATTATCCATAAAAAAATCATGATTGAAATAATAACTTACATATAACTGAAATAAAACGTTCCCAATAAAGGATTCCCAATAATGTAATAAAGCACTCATGAAGACTCATCCAGGAAGTCACAAAAGAACCTGGATGAACATCTAAGAAACTGCAGGCTTCACTCACCTCAGATAAATTAATAATTCCACCATTAAAAAATACTGGCAAAAACTTTATCCATGGGAAAGTTGCAAAGCGATAATCTAACTAAAGTAATATAAAGGCTCAGCAAACATTTCCAAAAAAGAAAAAAACACCTTCATGACCCCCACACCTTTTGTAATAATGTTCTGAGCACTGATGAGTTAAAAGTGGAACTTTTTGGAAGCCCTGTCCCATTACAACTACCATAAAGCAAACACAATAATTCTGTTGAAGAGGATGACCAGTAACAAGATGGATGGATACAATCAGAGAATCATGAATAAGCCATTCAGAAGCCTGAAGATCCATACAGAAGACAGGATATTCTGAAAGAGTACTATTCATACAGTCACCAGTCAATAATAATAATAATAATAATAATAATAATAATGTTAACACAGCATTCCCTTATAATCACACCAACAGTGAAACCTGGTGGTGCTCATACGTACACATACATGGTGTAGGGATGCTTTGCTGCTTCCGGGCCTGGCATTAGGTTAGCCATTATTGACAGAAGTATGAATTCTGCTGTTTACCAGAAAATCCTGGAGGACAATGTCCGGTCATCAGTCTGTGATCTGAAGCTGAAGAAAGAAAATGATCCGAATCACAAGAGCAAGTTCACCTCTAAATGGCTCAAAATAAACTAAATTCAAGAGTTGGAGTGGGCTGGTCAATGTCCTGCTTGAAACTCAATGGGATGCTGTTGCAGGACTCTAAGGTCATGCTCGAAAAGCCCTCCAATGTACCTGAAATAAAGCAACTCTGTAAAGAAGAGTGGGCCAACATTCCTCCACAGCAATGTGAAAGATTGATCTTCAGTTAAGGTAAGCATTTGGTTGCAATTGTTGCTGCTAAAAGTGGGTCAACCAATTATAAAGTTTAGGTGGGGGCACTTGCTTTTTCACATGGGTGATATAGGTGTTGCAAAACTTTTGTCATTGCAAGAAACAATATAAGGAAGTCTATTTAAGGTTACTTAAGAATTCAACACAGTTTGGAGGCAAGTGTACAGTTTTGGCATGTAGTTTGTGATCATTTGTGTACATAAGCTTTCATTCCAGTATCACTTTAAAAAAAATTCCACGTGACACATGGCAGCTGTGCTTATTAGACATCCTAGAGTGAGAAATCCAGGCTTGGAACAGCTCCCTCTTTTCCCTGTGACAGTGTTTATTACAGTAATACAAAAGACAGAAACTGATCCCAAATCAGAACTCTAATTCTGAAGCGTTTGATGAATATAGCCTAGTGTTTGGTTTACGGGGACATTGGTTAATGAAAATAGTGGCTGTGCTGTGGGAAGCTCTGTTCAGTGTCTGGGAAGTGTCCCTTTGTCAGATCTCATTTGGCTTTTATGGAAACCACGTCTGAACGCTTAGCTTCAGCCTGTAATGAAACTCCTCCTGAATAGAGCTTGTGTTCTGTGGCAAAAAAAGCACTCAGCCTCTACCAGATTGGTTTGATGGGTTTGGACGGAGAGCCTGTCGACTCCCGTGTTTATGTGCCGTCTCAAATCGAGAGGTTTTCAAGATCAGCAGTGTGTCTGTGGAGTTGTTTGGGCCTCTTTAGGACTGTTTCAGACTGGATAATCTTTCTAGACACGTGTCTATGAAGTAATGCTACCACATCTGCGTAATGTTTTAATGACCGATTCACCCAAAGAAGTTCCAAAAATGATGCATAAATTTGGCTGCTTAGAAGTAGAAAACCTGACATTATGTTGAGGGCTTGCTCAAATAACTTGAATACCTGCATGTTTGTTCACACTGGTATTCATTTCCCAATTTGGTATTCTGAAGTGGCTGCAAAATTGTAGCCTAATCTATAATGAAATTTAGAACAAATTGTTTTCTTTTCAGGAAAAGTGTAAAAACATAGAGGTACAGAGAATATAAGACTCTTAGCAACCACCTGCAAGACCAAGTAGACCACCAAAACTGTCGTCACCAAATATACAGTAGTGAAAGATTTCATTTTTTTGAGAGATAGGAGAACATCAAGCTCCACTCTTAATTCAGATCTAAAAACTCCACAGATGTTTCTGTCCATCCTTCCACTGTGAGAAGACAACTCAACACTATGGGTCTGAAAAGATGAGTAGCTGTCAAGAAGCCCTTACTTAGAAAAGGAAAAAAACAAAAGAAAAGAAAAGAAAATGCAACCAACTTCCAAGGCTAAACTTTGGAGCTGTGGAAAAATATCCCCGCAGTTTTCTTTGAAAAACTGAAGGTAAGTCTTCTAAAAGGAATGAAAGCTGTAATAAAGGCAAACAGTAAACACACTATATACAGAAAATATTGCTATAACATTTAATTGTAGACATTTTTGTGTAATTTTCAGTTAAATGTACTGTTGCTGTCAGAACAAAACCGTACATGTCCAAAATGGTAACTTTACAGGAGAAAGGAAAAACCTTCTCAACTTTCCGTGGGAGTTAACTGAGAAATTTTAAGTACTTTTAAGAATTTGTCTCACTCATCAGGAAAGTTTTATACAATGTAAAGAGAAGCTGGCAATTTTAAATTGTCACAAAATTTTGACAGCAATGTTATATTTTCTATCTTTTTTCCCTGAATGCTGAAAAATGAATAACTTCTACTTAATTGCTGTTTTGACTGGAAATTAAAGAAATGAAATGTGATCTCTAACATTTGTATAGAAAATGTTAAAACTAAATAATCAAAGGCTGGTTTAGTTAAATGCATCATAAATTTGTGCCAGGCCTACTTGTCACCTGGCCAACATTGCACCCTTTTACACATAACCAGTGAAGATAAAACAGCAAAGATGCATAAGAAATCACGTGTGGTATCACTTTATATCATACAATAAAAAAATGCTTGGCAGGAAATATGTGATGAGAGGCTGGTATACAAAGTTGACATATGGAGGCATGCAAACACGATGAGTCATCTTAAATGGGATAGTATAGTGATCCTTACATGAGTACCATTTGTTGAGCTACATGATCCACAGCTGATTTAGATTCATTTGCATTTTATTTCAGTACTGATATACAACATTAATACAATGTTCATGAGTATTTAGGTACACATTAGGAAATATCAAAGGGTATTTGAAGCCTGTAAATGCTATTTGGACCAGCCCTGCCAACATTCAATGAAATTTGTCTTATGCTATCTACTGAGCTAGCAATGTATACTTGTCATTAGCTAAGGATTTTACAGTGAACTATAAAATCACATAAAATTCAACTGCAGAAGTTATGTTACAGATTTTAATGTTTGGTATTATAAACTTATAGGCCAGTACTTATCGACTTGATTTGGCCTGCGGAGAATAGAGGTAAATTCTTCATTGAGTACCTTCATACTTACAAAAAAACACAAAAAACATCAGTAAACGACAAAATATTTATCAACAAATCAATTTGCTTTGGAATAATATAAACTTGGGTTATTTCTACAGTTTAATTTTCACAGATGTGAGAACGTGCAGTCCATAAACAGTTACTGACATAATGGATTTGAATGGGACCAGTGGTGCATATGGATGGTATTCATCAACTAGTTAAAATTGTCATGTCACTAAATCATAAGTCCAAGTTATTTTTAGGTTGTCAACACCAAATTTATAAATGTATCATGAGAACAATAATTTTTCCCACTGGGATGGTCCAATGCCAACTTAGTCTACTGTGCTTATATGATACTCTATTAGATACCTCACAACTCGTAAACTCAGATTACAAGTTTACCACATGCTTTGTCAGCTCTTTAAATGCAACTTCCTTTTGGTAAACTTGGAAATTTACAAGTCTACATCCTTATGAAGACCATAAATTGAGGGACCATTAAATCATGCAGCTGCACTGATCGTTACATTACCGCACCTCTCATGTACAGCTAATCCTATCAGAATGGTACTTTTCCTCCTCATATGCTGAGCTCCCAAGAGCCAACAGAAGAAAAAAAAATAAAAGCCTTTGTTTTCCCTCAATTTCTCGCTTATTGCAAGTTTGTTCACAGCTTTTCCGGGTATGGTTAATTAAGAGCAGGGCTGCGTGGCGTTTGCAGGAACTCATTCACTCCCCTGGGAGAGGCATTGGTCCCCAGCTGAGTTCTAGCCAAACCTATCCTGTAATTCATCGCGCGATTGAGTCATGAGTGTCAATTGGAAAAGAAATGGGTTCGGAGTTCTGCAAAAACTGTTTGTTCAACAGAAATGATCAATCTTCGTATGTCATTACCACAGCCATCTAAAGTGGCTCCAAACAATGGGACATATATCAGCTGTCATAGCAGCAAGGGCAGTGTCAGGCATAAACATACAGAAAGAAGGAAAGAAAGAAAGAGGTCATATCCTTTTTTAAAGTGAATTGCTTCATTCGCTTGCTTTTATAAAACCAATGCAGCTCATCCTCTCGGCTTAGAACTTGAGTGAGGCCTGGGAGAGACTGTGAGGGTAGGATCAAACTTTGAAGTATGGGGTTTGAGTTGCACATTTTATGCTTTTAAAGGAGGGAAAACATTCTTATGCGCTGACAAACGACGATTTGGCAAATCCACCCTACAGGGCCTTGGCTCAACAGGAGGAACGTTTACAAGAGTTTGGGTACTGGGCCAACACTCAGAGCTGGCAGAAATCAACCTTTGAGTTCACATGGATGAATATGTGCTATATCAGCCCCATTGAAGAACATAGTTGTGGAAACCACTCACTTGAAGATATTCAGAAGAATAGGGCTGTCCACCCAAACAGAGTCCAAGAAGCAGTGGTATGATGTCATTATTCTGCATTTACATTCAAGGCTATCAAACATGATGAGACAGTTCCTTTTCCATTAATCACTCCTTGCCACATAAAAGACTACATCATCTACTGGAAGGGTGTGACCCCTGGTAGAACTTCCCTGATCCTGGGGAATAAGCAGGGTTTAGTTTGAGGTCCTAACATTGCTGATCCAGCTAATCAAGCCTATTCATACTAGGGACATATGAGAGTGTATTAGATAAAGGTTGAATCAAAATCTCCGTTATCATTCGAGCAGTTATTACAAACAGCACTGGCAAGTTATCACCCAAATGTAGCATGAATGTTGGGTGTTATGGAAAGAAATGAACCAGTTACCAGTTATCATGAAAGCAGGGATCTCTTGATCAGCTCTATTCCAAATGAGGAAGCCAAGGGAGACAAGAGAGTGGCAGGACAAACTCCCTGGACAAAAAAAAGAACCAAAACACAAAAGAGAAACTCTCCCCTAAGAGACTGAGAAAGAATCACTGAGAGGAACCAAGACTCAAAAGGGAAAACTCCCTATGAGAATGAAAGGGAATTACTGTGAGAAACCAAGACCAAGGAAAAATGTCCTAAACGCATGAGGAAGAAATAATAAGAGGAACCCAGGCTCAAAAGGAAAAATTCACTAAGAGAATGAGAAAGAATCACTGAGAGGAACCAAGACTCGAAATGAAAACATGAGGACAAATCACAGAGAGGAACCAATACTCAAAGGTAAAACATCTTAAAAGCATGACAAAGAACTCTGACAGGAACCAAGACCGGGAGAATATGAGGAAGAAACACTGAAAGGAACATCTTCCTAAAAGCATGAAGAAGAAACCCAGACCTAAAGGCCGAGACCTGAAGGCACACAATTTCGTTTCACTCTATGCCTACATACACACCTAAAAAGGTAGTTGTTCCAGGGTTCTTTAATAAAGGCAATGGCTCTATTTAGAACTATGAGTTCTATGTAGAACCATTTGCATGTTTATATGGTTCTTTGCATGGTGAAATGGTTCTTCAGATTGATGGAGAATGTGTTGCATATAATACTATATAGAACCTTTTTGAAGATGGTTCTATATAGCACCAAAAAGGCTTCTTCTATTGTTACAAGCTTGACATCATATCAATAGCATAACCCTTTTTTGTGTTATATAGAATCACCAAATACAACACATTCTCCATCAATCTAAAGAACCATTTAGACATGAAATTATTCTGTATATAAATAACGTTTCTGAATACAACCATCGCCTGTACTAAAGAACCCTTGAAGAATCATCTGTTATTAAGTGTGTATAGTTAGAATGACAAAGAAGTCTAAGGATCCAAGAATCAGTGAGAGGAACCAAGACTCAAAGGAGAAATTCCCACCCATCTCTTCTGGGCCTCATCAAATAGATCAGTATGGATACAAATACAACAAGATTACAAGAAAGGGGTGCAGAGGAATGGTATATAGATAAGCCAGTAACCGATATTAAAAGTCAATCAGACATAGGTCTGGTGGAATTACAGTACCATATGGCCATGGGAAACATTCACACTAAGGCTACACAACCCAAGTCTACCTCGACCCACCCTGCCCAGCTGCACTCAGGGACCAGCAGTAGTATAACACAGCTGAGGCTCACTCTGATTACTGACCCTCCCTCTCCATATCAAAACCATTTCTAAGCTCATCTCTCAGCAAAGCATGCCAATTGGAAACAGCTGCTCCTGAAGCTGCTCCATATTCAGACTGCTTTGTGTAAACATGGCATACCTGCTCTGGGGCTGATTCTGCCCACAGCTCCATCAGCTTCACCAGATGCGAGGAAATAATTGCACGTTTATGAATGGAGTCCACTAACATACGTGCTGCGTTACCTTATCAAACTTTTGACAAAGTGATAATTCTAAATGCTGCTGTCAAAACGTAAATATTCCATTCTAGCTTACATTCTGGTGCCTTTTTGGCAGGGCAGAGATTTAAAGGAAAGAAAGGGCAACCTGACAAGGTTGGAACTGTACCAAAGGGGGCGCTCAAGAGTGCTGGAGTTTGTGGATCTCAAGTCAACCCACTTGCTGTATTTCTGGGGAGAGGCAGAGTTGCTGAAACTGATCTTGAAGAATGACCATATACAAACAATAATTATACATGCTCAAGAAGAGGCAACTTGTACAGTTTAAGGCAAAAGGGTAGGGGCTCAAGCCCCCTCTGAGGTCTGTCTGTGCGTGTATCTGTTCTGGTGCTCCCAGTAGTCATGTAATGCTTAGTGACTTTATCCTCACCTGGTGGAGTAAATAATTAATAAAGTCTGTTTCCACCAGATGGCTTATCCACAGTCTTGGTTTATTCTGCTTATGTTATCAAAGATGGTAGAGAACTTCCAACTGAAGATAGACAGCTCAAGTACTACTGAACAAACATTAAATCCTGTTGCTTTTGCATGACCTACAGTGCTGTACAAGAGCCAGAGACCACCTATCATTTATTGAATTTTCATTCAAAACAGCTTGTCACTATTTATTGTGTCTGCAGTTCATTTTTATTACAGCTTCTGCTCTCTTTAGGAGCCTGGTTTTCAGTTTTTCAAAGAAATCTGCAGGAATATTTTTCCATACCGCCAAAGTTCAGTCTTAGAAGTTCTCACGACCCAAGTAATCCCAAACACTTTAGACGATGAGGTCTGGGCTCTGGGGTGACCAGTCCAGTGTTCTGAGAACACCAGCAGCTTCTTTATTTGATTTGCAAATGTTCTACTTTTTTGCCTATTTTCTTTTCTCAGTAATGACTCCTTGACAGATACACATCCTTTCAGACCCATAGCATTGAGTGTCTTCTCACAGTGGAAGGACGGACAGAAACAACTGTGGATTTTTTCAGATCTAAAGTAAGAGTGGACCTTGATTTTCTTTTAAAGATGCAAGCGCTAAATACTGTTTATCTGATGGTGACAGTTTTAGTGGTCACCAGCAGATCAAGGCCCAGTAGGTCTTGCATGGTTTTTAGGAGTCCCGTGTTCTCCATACCTTACCTTTTAATACTTTTTGAACCCCTATTTTGGGTTCATATTTTGGGAAAATTCCTCCTTTTCCTTGGAAATATTTCCTGAAAACTTGTGCTTGATGGCTGTTTTGACTGGGTGGTTTTTGACTTTTACCCAGCACTGTATGTCCCAATGATTGTGTTGCCTCTTTTCTGACATTATTTATGTGTTAGGCTTCAATCAGGGGGCCATCATTGCTTCTTTTCAATCCACTCCACCCCAGATGATTCCCCTGAGCAGCTGTGATGGCAGTGAAAACTCATTTTGGTGGCCTCCTGTTTCAGGCCTCATTGGAGATCGTAGGCAATTTTAGCTACTATGTTTCCAGCTTTTCTTAACATGTTTCATTTGTAACAGTCTGCTTAGCCCTCAAGTGCATTAGGCCATAAATTTCCTCTACAGCACATCTCCCAGTGACTGCTGGTATTCAGAGCTGATAACACAGATGAAGGGGGGGATTCTCTTTCATCATGTGGCTGTGTGCAGGGAGCAATGACTTATGCCTGGCTCTGTCTGTAGTTCTGGATAAATATCACATTCCGGCTTCCACACACACACACCTTACCGATGCTTTATGCTGTCTTCGGAATTGCAGAGAATCGTTTTGAAGAAAAAGAAAAAAAAAAAAAGCGAGCTTTGCTTTCGTGTTCCCTCCCTGTCTTTCATCCTACAAAACACTTGCTCATGCTGAGACTTGGAATAGATGTTTTCCTCCATGTGGTCTTTTTTCAATCCAGCTTAATGTGATCGTTCGATGAAAAATCAAATCATCACACACTTGCCTCAAACCGATTTGAATTGTTAGTAATCTCAAACAGACTTGCTTATATGGTTTCTGGCACTGTCTGACATATTGTTATCTATAAAAATGAATAGCTGAAAACAGTTTTATGAGATATTTTAAAGTTTGAATTTTGCTTGAATCTTTTGTCCATATTTTATAGATAACAGTATGTCATGTATAGAGTCAGAAATCATATAGGAAAGCTATTTGAGATTACTTAACCATGCAGTTTGAAGCAAGCGTGTGATAATTTAGGCATGTAGTTTGAGTGAAGCAGTGCTAATTAGTGGATAAGCTTCCATTACTTGATAGATGAGGGGAGAGTAAAAACAGGAGTGTGTAGCTGTCAAGAAGCATTACTGAGGAAAGGTAATAGTATAAAAATTTGCAAAACAAATAACCTGCTAGTGTTCTTAGAACAACGGACTCATCATGCCAAAGCTCAGACCTCTGAAGAAAATACAACCAACTTCTAAGACTGAACTTTACAGGTGTGGACAATTATGCCTACAGGTTTATTTAAAAAAAAGTGTTTTTCTTTGAAACTTTTGAAAACGTTTTTATATATTATATTTAGTTGTTAATTGTTGACATCTCAGGGTCAGTGAAAAATAGACTCTACAAATGAAAAAAATGTCAAGTTAAATCCTGTAAGTGTTAAGGTGAAGCACTTCTTGTTTTAGCACATCCCGAAGATTCTTGATTGGATTGAGATCTGTGTAATTTGGCGGACCGGGCAGCACCGTGACCTCTTCATCATTTTCTCAAACCACTCCCAAACAATGTGTGCATTGTGGCAGGGTGCATTGTTCTGCTGAAAGAGGCCACTGCCATCAGGGAATACCACTGCCATGAAGGGATGTACCTGTTCCGCAGTGATATTCAGGTAGGTGCCAGGTGTCAAACTGATGTCTGCATGAACTGCCAGATGCAGTGTTCTCAATTACGAGAACTGACTTGCTTACCGTCTAATTTGTCCCAGACCTTGACATGTGCTGTTGTTATGAGATAATCAACATTACTGGCTTTATCTGTGAAGTGAGTAATGTTGATTATGAATGGTCATGGTGTTTTAGCTCATCAGTGTATATTGTATTGTATATAAGTTGTATTAGTATCAAACCTTTGCCATGGTCCATTAGATGAATGCTTTTCCACATTAACAGAAAATGTACCTTCTATTAACACAAAATTTTAATAATTAGCTTTTCCTATTAAGCCAAAAAAGTGACATGATGAATAGTAAGAGATATAAGCCTTTGGAGGAGCTACCTTCAAAAACGGGTTCATTTTTCTTCTATTCGACATTGATAACTTATTGTTTTCTCCATTTTTGACAGGATCTACCAAAACTGTCTACTGCTTTGTAGAAAATAGAGGAAAGTTTTGACATTGCAATATTTACAGAAAAGTCATGTAATTTACTGCTGATTTATGTTAAGTTACGCTAACCTTGATAATGGGGAGTGTAGCAACCAGCTTAGCCTGAAATATAGCCTGAAAAATCTGTCACAGGTTCAGTATAATGAGATTGAATTTGTCAGTTTTATTTCATACAAAGAAAGAAGATATGTGGGAAAATGTGAGTCAATTTATAATGTCCGTTGGGCACCAATCTCAGGGAATGCTACAAGCAACACTTGAATGAAAAAGTGGGAACACTCCCGGTGAAATTACATGCTTTGATGACTTTCTAAGTGAAAATAAGTTGTGGCATATGGCAATTTTCTACAAATTCTAGTGAATAATTTCTAGTTATTTGCTGATTTTAACATATTGGAAAAAATAAAATAGAAAATAAAGAATGTGTCATAACTTTTGCACTGTATGTTACATTCAGCAAATCAACAGGACCCGTGCATTAAAATGTGCAGAGGTGTGCTCTCTCTAGAGGATGTGTATTATTTTCACTTGGCTTGGGGCGCTCTAATTTTGGCATATGACTGCATGTTAGTCTTGAAGCCTCAGTGCAAAGCTAAAGAAGCAAACTATACAAGGGGAAATCTGTGTAAATGTAGTTAAAATATTACTTTAAACCTACTTATCTGTAGACACTCACTTTATAACGGAACTCAGTCAGTCTGTGATCATCAGTGTAATGTGGTGATAGGAAGTGGGGCTTCACACATCTGCACCTCAGATCTGTTTTGAAGGTGTTTAACTGGAGTGAGTCCCACGCCCCCATCCACATGAGATATGCGCTTCTCTTTAAGAAAGGCCCACTAGTGCCAGTGCCCCCGAGTTTCCCTTGGCACTGCTAGCACTTCTAAGCCGTGCCAAATCATGCAGAAACGAGGGGGCCAGAAGTTTGGTCTTTGAACAGTACACCTCTTGGCGAGAAATCGCAAGCCTTATATTCAAGGAAAGGCTGGTTTTTTGTTTCAATAAAAGTGTCGGTGCCTTTGAGCGCTATTTGAACAGCTTGCATTTTTAACAGCTCTTGGACAGCTGCAGTCATGGTGAAAGCTAATGTTATTGTTCTCAAAGAGCGGCTTGAAATAATTTGGCCGCAGTAACGTTAACGAACGATAGGATAACACCTCCCTTACGAGCCTAAATCACTTTACACTCCCAAGCACAAGCATCAAAGTGTACCTTTCCCATCTACTGAACACATGCTGCACAGTATGATTCAGTGTTTCATACATACATATAGTGGCCGATTCTCAGCCTACAGTCTTGCATGCTCCAAGTGCACTTGACCTTGACTTCTTCAGTAACTTTTTCCTGGACATTCATTCAAAACGTTTTCTCAGCAGCACAGATGGCCTAGTAGTAGACAATAACACCACATAGTGCAGGAAAACAATTATTGGCGCCCTTTTGTCTTTGTTATTTAATATAATTGCGTATATCCACTTCATATTTACACATGTATTGGTTGTGTGAAAAAGACCACAGATTTGACCACCTGTAATGACCTACAAACTACTCTGCATCTGATTCATGAAACTTTAGTATGACATGGAAACAAGCGGAGATTTGAGCACAAACAATGAACCAGCTTCAGCGAGTGAAATGAAGTGCCAGCCTACCAGTTCCTCATTTACATATCATTTACATGAAGCACTCCTACATTCATGCAGGTGTTTTGGTGGGAAGCCAGTAAAACATCAGCTTTCATCTCTTTATGTCTTTAGGTCAAACAGGGAGTTGTTGCAGCATTTGTTTATACCAATACATATGTAAAATTATTGCATCAATAATTGTACTGGATTGCCACATGCACAAATTGCTAGTATTATAGTAATCACTATTTGTATTCTTATTATTGGTATCATAGATTACGTCAATAATAATTTTGGTTAGTTAACTCCTTCAAATCTCTTTTTACATACTAAGACTTATTATTAAGTAACTACATGGACTTCAGTGCAAACTGGATGAGCTATGCTTGATTTATAGAAGTGTGAAATAAAACCTTGGGCGTGCAGATACATACACCACCTTGATGAATAAGGGCCAATATCTTTTGACTTTGTACTTATAAATATGACCAAAAAAGGATGTATGAATATGTATGAATAAACAAAGATGCACTTGAAAAAAAAAAAAAATGATAGGGAAAACATATTCAGACACCACAACTATTCCATTGAACCACAACTAATCATCCCCAGACAGGAAACTCAATATTTCATGACACGCTGTCAGACAAAACTAAAATAGAATTCTTTGGCAATATTTCAGCTCATCGTGTTTGGCATAAGAGGGCACGTATGATCCCAAAAACACCATACTCATAGTGAAGTATGAAGATATTAGCATCATGATAAGGAGCTGCTTCTCTGCAAACGGCACTGGGACATTACACATCATCCATGGTAACATGAATATACTGGGACATACTAGAGGGCAACATAAGTGGGTGGTATAGTCCTGCTGTAGCCTGGGGTTCAATCTCCTTTTTGGACAAGCACCCTATGCTGTACCAATAAAAGTCCTTGGGCAAGACTCCCAACACTACCTTCGCCTACCTGTGTAAATTTATTAAATTGTAAGTCGCTCTGGATAAGAGTGTCTGCCAAATGCCATAAATGTAAACTTAAGCTCATTAGCCAAGAAATTGAACCTGAGGGGAAGATGAACAAAACAACTCCAAACATACAGCCAAAATAACTCAAGGTTTCAAAAATAGATAGAAAGACATATGAATGTATGCACTGGAAGTATATTATATGAAAAAATGTCTGAATACTTCATCTTACTGTATTAGCTTCCAAAGCTCACACAGGAGGTGATGCTAATTCCACACAGGTGAAATGTTGAGGCTATTAGAAAATAAACATTAACTGGGTGACAAAAGACATCTTTTCTGTTATTATGGTGTTGTACTGACAGGCCACCAGAGTGGCGGAACGAAACTCAGTCATCTGGACTCTAGAAAGCACAACATAAATCCCAATTAGCAAACTAGCACAATTTCACATTGTTGCCTTTCTCATTCCATATGATTTGAATGATACTGACATTCGAATATTCAGTTTGGATCCCTTTTTTTCCCTGGGTAAACTTTTTCTTTTCCTTCAGAGACTGGCTGTACAGTAAATGGGAAATATTTGCCTTAATGTAAAATCCATGCAGGTTGTTACAGAGGCTTTTAGCATGGTATATGAGTTATGTTGCGCTTTACTGAACTGCTTATGCAGCAAAAGAGGGCTGCTGGAGGAATCAGACGGATCAGGAGTCCTGGGTAGAATCACACGTACTGAGCTGAATTGGTCTAAATGCCGTACAGTGCTGTTGACAGGCTGTGGGCTGCTGCTGTATATACTAGCACACTAACAGACTAGCATGCTAGCTTGCTTAAATTCCTGCTAAATTAAATATTTCCTTCTGAACCCGTCTTCCACTCGACACAGCCATGACACATATCTGCCCTTTTAGCCCCTGAGCTGCTGTTTAAACTCAAGTCATCTAGCTACTAGCTGGCTTCTTGCTAGCAATTAGCTAGCAACATCTCATGCAAACCTTACTGTGTTGGCTGCATTTAAAAACCAAACTGGACTTAGCTAGCTAGTTATAGGTATAGCTGGATATTTAAAAAAAACAACTTTTTTACCACATTTCCATGCCAAAAATACCGTATAATAATACAAACTGAATGATATGTTTCCACCACCTCCTAAATCCCACGCTGGTGGCCACCCTTCAGCAGAACTGAAAGCTTTATGGACGGAATCATAATCACTTTTCAGCTCGTTGGTTACCGGGCGGCACCAGCTCGCTCTGCTTGTGTGGCTCTGTTGGTTTTTCAGCTGCCGTATCGGCCCGGACGGTTTGGGTGAAGGCTTGAAGGGGTCCCACTGGAGAAATGCACTCCACCGGTCACTGGTCAGGACAGGTCAGCAGACAGACATTTCTCATCCCACCACATGGCCGGCTCTTTTCCAATCTCACCTGAAGATAAACACCAGACATCTGTCTTTGTAGACATTCGTGCTTTGTTTCTGTTTTCATAAAAATCCTAAAATCCAAACATGGTAGCTGTTCTTTGTCAATTAATTGAATTAAATCTAATTTTATTTTCACTACACAAGAGCAACATTAGGAAATATAGTGGTCATGTCTGCTCTTGGCCTTGGCCTGAAGTCTGGTTTGCTTTGGTCTTTGTTTTGGCCCAGGGTCTCAGAAAATGTAATCCCTGGTCACCACTAAGACCAACTACCATTAAAAAAAAATATATTTTACCTGTCATAATGTGCACTGAATCATACTTAAGCAACTCAAAACCAAATCATTGCATCTCTTTATGTTTGCTTTACCCATTTGTATAGAAAAATAGCCACATTTGCATTCGTTAGTGAAGGATGAGATGAGTTATGATGATATGAATTTGATAAATAATTTGAATGATATTGTTGTATGTATGGTTTTGTTTTGTGATCCATTTTTTGCCATGTTTGTCCATTTTGTGACATGAAAACAGAAGTTGGAAATGTTTAAATATAGAATATAAATTGATTATATAATCGTATAATTTCATTGAAACAGTATGGCAAAATGGAAGCAATAACATAATCTAATATAAGAGATTGTTTATTTGTCAGCTTTAAATAAAGTAAGGCATACTGTATTAAAAGCTCCTCCAGCATTATGATTGAGCCTTCACGTTGAAGTATTTACTGAAACACTGCAACATACAAAGTAAAGCACATTACAAGCTTCAAACATCTTTAAATTACTGGTGGCATCAGTAATATTTTCCCCAACATGAGAACGTAAATGTACACCACTGTTAGCTTGGCACTTACTTAACAAAGCACATCCAATAGAATGCTAGCAGAAATTAACATTACTGTAGTGTAGTGTATTTATGTTACAAAGTGAAGGTTTCTAGTGGTTAATGTTAGAACCAGTGAGGGAGCAAACTGATCCTCTCCATGCTTTCACTCCATAGTAACTTCCTGCTTAGTGTGATGTCAGAGGGGATTTCAGGGCAGGGGCCTGTTGTGTATTTAGATTGCTATGATGTATTTTTTAAAGTGAGCGTAGTGGTTAAGGAAAGAACAATGTAGTAATAACTCTGAACTGGACAGCGTATTTGGGGCTGGCTTTAAAATATTCAGGACTTAAGGCCCAAAGGCCCAACCCTAACAACACCCATGGTGAGAAATAAAATATTGGAAATCCTATAGGGTAAATAAACTTATTTGTCTCACTTGATTCTCTGCAGGCTGGGACTGACTTCGTTCACACTGACAATACAACATGTGATTAATACTACTTATAATGCATTATGTTAACAATCCATAATGCATAATAAACATGGCTTTAAAGTGTATTTCATTTTTTTATAAATATTAATAGTCATGTTTATAATGCCTTATGAATGCATTATAATAGATGCTCATAGACATGGTATTCATTGAAAGTGTTACTGATTTTGTTTTTTTTGTTTTTTAGTTCTTAGTCTAGACTACTACTCAGCCTGGACTTCACCGCAACACTCAGTCTTGAGTCATAATCCTGGACTTGACAAAAGTGATCTTGACTACAGCCCTACTCATAAGCATGGATGCAGAAGACTTGATATGACTGATATTGGTGAGAGCTACCAAAGCTGTTGCGTGATAATTTTAAGAAAAAATAAATATATTGTCCTGCTGCCTGATGCATTGCTGCTCTTTTTTATATAAATCAGGCTCCAATAACTGTTTGCTAATGGTGTTTCATTACCAGGCCATATTTTTCGGGTTTAAAGGTGTTAATATCCCAGGAGCCAGTCAATTACACAGTTACGTAGTGAGTCAAATTTCTTTACAGTGGTGGTGATAAGAACCAGTGGTTGCTATGTCTGCAACACAAGTATAGCCATTTTATTTACTATCCAAAATGACCAGTGAACTTACACGTCTTCTGAGTTTTTATATGCAATATTGATATAATAGAATTTGCCTGCATGTACTTTTAAAAATACATAGTTGACCAAAAGCTTATTGCAAAACTATCATAAAACAATGTCTCAGGCATCAACCATTTCATGTAATAACTTTCTGTGAGGTGGCATTTAGAGGTTGTGCATGCTTAAGACATCTGGCTCCTATCAACACCACTGTGAACAATTCTAAATCCTGTTTCTTTATAATCAAACCACTCTGAATAACTTTGTTTACAACCATTTAATTACACAGAAATGTTGAGAAATCAGTGGAATTCCCCTTTAATTAACACATTATTCAACTTGATAGAGAACCTTGCTCTAATGGTACACACATGGCCTGAGATGGTGCACCTGTCCGATTTAGAAACAGTCCCTCTTCCTTGGCTTCCTCCTTGGCAACCGTGCACCTGCTCTTTTACGGTTAGCGTGTTGGAAATCTTGAAAGTCCCGGAACTGCCCAGAGGAGAAATCTAATAAAGCACACACTCAAGAGAAAGCAGCCTTTGGTTGCTGGTGCTTTTTTACAGGCAAGTCTGAAGGGAAGCATGTCTAGCGTTAACAGTTTGGACACAGATGCACTTTATGCTCCTTGGCTGACAGGTGTTGTCCTGATGGAGGGGTCAAATCCTGCACCTGTAATCAGGAGCAGTTAAGATTTTCAACCCAAACACAAAGGGGTCAGCATGCACAACCATCTGCTTCATCGGTACACCTCATTGTTGGCCTCAAAACTGGAGACACAATAGCACAACACTCCAGAATAAGCATCAGAATAGATGCTTCTCTGAGCACTCTGAAAAGACATATGTGCCATTCTACCAAATTAGTTCAAACTACAGCCTCCTAGTTATTTAAACAACAATTAAGTATGCAAACCTTAGATATTTACAAGCAACTCGACGGCTTAATAGAGAATAAGCTAAATATGTGCAAAATCATAATTATAGGGTATTTTTATTGGGAAACTGAATTTCAACTGGTGAAATGTTTTATTTTTTTAAGGTCTTTTAAAGTGAAGTTGAAGGATTTAAGCTTATCAAACACAAAGGCCCAGATTCAGATTAATTCAGATTCAGATTTAACATGATGTTAAGAGTAAATAATGTGTCAGTAGCGCTTTTGCTCATTCATAAACAAGGTTTACCAGTGCAAATCATCTAAGAAGAAAATTTCAAGTCTTTAACAAAGTCTTTTCACTTGCCCAACTAGCCTCTTCTTCCTGTGTTAAAATCAGTGTTTGGCAAATCCCTCTCCTGTGTTGGGAACATAGATTTAGCTCCAAAAAAGAGAAGAGTAAATTGACATTTTGAGATTCTAATTTTATGTTCCAATTGATTTTAATTTAAAGCAGTTTTAGCTTTTAAATCTATTTTTCAATTTACAATTGATTTTACAAATTCTGTTTACACATTCTATCTAGCCACACCTCTACATTTTAGAGCAGAAAGCGAAACTGCATCCCTGTCCCTCATGATCAATGGTGATCAGTGAGATTCCATTGTTTTGAAGTAAAGGTGTCCCAAAGTTTGAAAATCACCATTTAACATTAAAAATTGTCACCACCAAAACACACATTTTCTGCAAGTAAGTAAACTTTTTGTGTTCAAGGGAAAAATGTTATGATTTTTTGTGTGCACAAATATTCAAAGCTGTATTTGCTAGTCATGTACTGTCATGTACTGACTAGCACTTTTAAGTTATTTTAAATTTATCACTTCGTTATTCAAGAAATTTCAATTATTCAAAAATCTCTCGTAAGCTTAACATTACTACCTTACATCAGGGGTCTTTTTTGTTAAAGTTGAAAGAACTAAAATCAACAATTGTGTTTTTAACTATTAAAAATTAAGGTCTCTAAGGTCTCTAAGTATTTTCATTACAGACCTTATCATTAACTATTAGATTTCTTCTCATGTTCTTAGATTTTGTATTATACTTTGTATTATACAGAATTTACGTTTTTACATTTTTACAGGAACATACTGTAAATAACACAGTAACAATGGGGAACAGCTCCCAAAAGCCATAAACAGACAAAATATTGTAATTAAAAGAAACATGTTGTTGCAAATTGTATTGCAAATAAGTGTGAAATTGCAGCAATTGTTTACAGTGCATGTTGTCTTTATGCTCTCAGTTAAGGCTAATTTATACAACGCAAGCTGATTGGTTGAGAAGCACTTTTTCACAAACACTGAATTACTCCACTGAGACTCTGTTGCTAAGCAACAACTTTGAGAGCTGTCAGAGACACTCAAGCAATTTGAACATTTTTTACTTCTTACTTTGCGCACAAACAGAAAATGGATACTTTTAAGATTACATTTGACCTACAGCCGATTTGGTCAGACTCTGAAGATAAGACTACACTAAATTCTCAAACTGTCATCACCACTGATCAAGCTTTTTAGCTGGCAGCTGTGACAGAAGAACACCTAAACAAACTGGAATTAGCCAGAAATGAACCGAATACCATTCGCCAAACAAATTGAGCTGTAAGATGCTTTACAGACAAAACAACATTAACATTGATCTACCAAAAACTGACAAAACTGTGCTAAACTTGATATTGTGGCTCAGTCCGATTTGGTCAGACTATGAAGATGAAACTACATGTTTGGTGAATGGTATTCAGTTCATTTCTGGCTAATTTCAGGTTGTTTAGGTGTTCTTCTGTCACAGTTGCCAACTGAAAAGCTCACGCAGAGGTAATGACAGTGTGTGGTGTAAGGAGCTGGAGAATGAACTGCTGGCTGTGCAGTGAGTGAGCAGAGTCCATTACTCTGACGTAGCAACAAGCTGCTTGTTAAGGAACGGCACAAAAAAAGCCATGTTAATGTTATACTTCCCTGCTCTCTTGTTCTCTTGAACTTGTGCTTGGCATTCTGCCTCTCTCAGCTGGTTAGAGTAAGTGCTGGCCAGCCATCACGCCCTGTCCCAAATGCTCCTGTGGTCTTCTGATGACCCCAGGTCGGGTCACATTTTCAACACTACTTTTATTGCCACCATAAAGAATTCTGACCTGCGGAGTGATCCCATGAACGGGCGTGGAGCTGACCCCAGTTTTGGACTTTCCAGACATCACCAGACTTAAGCACTTATAATTATCATCATTACTAAGCACTTCTCCCTTTCAGAAAACACTGAGAAAGTGCACACTTTTAAAAAGAGACAGTTCTTCAAGGGTTCTTCAGCTTTTTCTTCAGCAAAGACAATGGTTCTATATATAGCCATGGATACTCAAAGAATCATTAGCATGCGTAAATGGTTCTTTGCATGGTGAAATGGTTCTTTAGGTTGATAAAATGGTTCTTCTATTGTCATAAGCTTGACATCATAATAATAGCAGAATCCTTTTTGGTACTATATAGAGCCCTTTTCGAAAAGGTTCTTCATAGAAACATGTACAACACATTCTCCATCTGAAGAACTGAAGAACCATTTCACTATGCAAAGAACCATTTAAATGTGCAAATAGTTCTTTAAGTGTTCAGAGTTCTATATAGAACCAATGTCTTTACTAAAGAACCCTTGAAGAACCACCTTTTTAAAGAGTCTATTTGTTACACTCACTTAAAGCGACATTTCAAAAAGAAGGACTCAAATGTAACCAGAACATGTTTGATGACTGAAGTTTGCTTGGTTCCACGTTATACAGTTAATAACTGTGTAGTTACACAGTAACAGCATCGTTGTGACAGGTGTTGTTACAGGTAATGGATTCACTGTCACAGGTGGATTACAGCAGTATAGTACAAGTGTACCAACTTCAGTTTTTACTCATATATGTATATACAGGTTTATACAAGTATATCTTTTTGTTTTTCCAACAAGACTTTCATGACTTTTTTATCTTTCAAAGATTTGTCTTTATGTAAGTGCTGTGAAGTTACATATTGTTATTAATCCAAACTATTTGATCAAGTTACCATGTAATATTAAACCATAACTAAATAAAAGTTACATTTTAAAATATGTGGACAGTTTCTGTGCATTTGTACACCATCATACTACACTGACTGGCCACTTTATTAAGTACAACTACCTTGTATCTACCCTCATTGTCCATTTTATCAGCTCCTTTCACCACATAAGTGCACTTTGTTCTTCTAAAATTACAGACTGTAGTTCTCTGCATACCATGTTAGCCCCCTTTCACCCTGTTCTTCAATTGTCATGACCCCCACAGGATCACCACAGAGTGGGTATTATTTGGGTGGAGGATCATTGTCAGCACTTCATTGACATTGATGTGGTGGTGGTGTGTTAGTGTGTACAAATGTCTGATACAAATGGATAAATACATACTTGCACTGCAGTGTTGCTGTAGTTTTCAAACACTGTGTCCACTTACTGTCCACTCGATTAGACACACCTACCTTGCTGGTCCACCTTGCAGATGTAAAGTCAGAGTCGATAGCTCATCTGCTGCTGCACAGTTTGTGTTAGTCATCCTCTAGTCTTTCATAAGTGGTCACAGGACGCTACCGTCAGGGCACTGTTGGCTGGATATTTTTTGTTGGTGGACTATTCTCAGTTCAGCAGTGACACTGAGGCATTTAAAAACTCCAGCAGCACTGCTGTGTCTGATCCACTCATAACTTTTGAACAGCAGTGTCTATTCCTTAATATTAAAATATTAATGAAAAATAAAATAATGGCTTCCTTAAATATTCTTAGAAAAGCAGCAACAGCATTGGGAAACAACATTGTTAAAAGAGAAGAGCAGATTAAAAGGCAGAAATAGCCATTTTTTATTGCCTCAATAATGAAGAGTTAATAGAATATCTCAACCCATTTCCATTGAAGTCCCTGTAGTTACTGAATAATAAGCTTTAATAGGTAATAAGCCTGGGATTTTAAAGGGTTAAGAGAACTGTGTCTTGCTCGTGTGTGATGGTGATCCAGGCAAGGATGGGGTCCAGCTATAAATCCCTGTGGAATTAGTTAATTCCACTTTTTAATCCCAGTCATCTGTGTTGCTCCTCCTGTTCCAAATCACTGTTCACTGATGTTCGTGAGGTTGAGTTGGAGGCCATGTGTAATGATTTCCATTTTGGAGCAGCCCTCATTATTTCCCATTATGTAATTTGCCTTTATTAGCTGCCCGAGATCCACCTCTGAACTTTCACAAACAATTTCCTGAGTCCAGCTCTCTTAAATAAAAGGTCTGTCTGTGGAAAAAAATAGGGTGAATAGCCATACAAAGCTCACTGTCCAAGTCCTTAGAGAGTTTCTGTATACAGCAAAGAATCCTGGGTACTGTAGTCTTTACGTTTAAGCTCAGAAACAGGCATGCGTTGATGGCAGAGTTATTGACGCAATAGCAAAAGCATGTTGTATTGTTAAATTAATCAGTCTTTTCCATGATCCACCCAACAATACATTGTTTCATGCTTTTTAAAATCTCAACGTTCTTGTATTTTAAGAAACAAAGTCATGTGTTTATACTAATATCATGAAGGGCATTAATGATATAATGACATAAAAATAAATTAAATAAATACTCACAGGGTGCTTTGCATCTTGTGGACCCTTAGCAGATGCTTTTTCTACATATAGCAAGAAAGAGGTATGGCTATTGTTTTAAAGAAAGCTGGCAAAAATCCCATTCATTGTAATGAGAAACTGTAGCACACAGTTTTTGACAAAATAAATGGATTTACACTGCCAGCCAAAAGTTTGGACACCTTACTGAAAATGCATTTTTTATAGTCTTTTATACTTTTTGATCTAAAGGTTTATGCTCAAATGCAATGAAAATGTTGATGCTTGATGCCTAATTATGAAATTATTTGCAAAACAAATAAAGTATATATCTAAATATATACAAAATCATCATTTATAGAATACTTAATGTTGGGAGGTGTCTGTCCCACACCCTAAACCCTAATTTAAAGATTTAGATTATAATTTTAGGTTAAAATTAATCCTTATTCAAAAACTGGTGAGCAGTGAGATCCCATTGTTGTAAAGTAAATGTGTCCCAAATTCTGAAAATCAGTGTGTAACATTAAGAAATGTCACTACTAAAACATATTTTCTGCAATTAAGCATTTTTTTTTTAAAAAAAGATCTAGAAACAACTATTCAAAGCTGTATTCCAAGTCAGGTACAGGTTAGCATTGTTGAGTTATTATTGTTGAGTCAAAATTTGCTGAAATTGTCAGTACTGAAACATTTGGCAAAGCTGCAGTAGTATTATGACTATTTTGGTATTGACAATCAATCATTTGGTAGTTTTCTATGATTTGCTTTAATAAAATAAACATAATTCAGGTAATTGGGCACTCAAAGCGAAACGATTTTAGTCTTTAGTCTTTAGTCCAAGTCAGTTAAAAGTCAAAAATGTGTTTTCAGCTCTGACTTTGAACCAGTTTGGTAAAATGATCCATGTACACCAGCTTTTTTTCTGAGTTGGTTTCAGATGGACTAAGCTAATGTTTGATGGTCATTAGTTTGACCAAGCTGACCAGCTTGACTGAATTGGTCAACCAGTATCATACACCCAAATTCTCTGTACTTTTTCCACCCCTGGTTTCAAATTGATAGATTAGCTTGTCCATCAGCATGACCAGCTTGACCAGTTTGACCAAATTGGTCTACCAGCTTGACCAAGTTGGTCCACCAGCATGACCAGCATGACCCAGGCGGTTAAGCTGGTTGACCAATACTGGTCAGCAAGCTTAATTAAGTGATCGGCACAGGGTTTGTTTTTGTGTAGTACAGCTGGACGTCATGCTGGTCAACCACCTTGACCATTCTGGACCAGCAAGAATTGAACTAAAGAACATTAAACATCAGCTTAGACCATCTGAAACCTGGTAGAAGCTGGATTGTTCAGCAGGAAAAAATTGTTGGCAAATATCTTAGAGTATAGAGTAACAGCCACAATTCTGCAGCAGTTACTCATTGTATCAGTGCTAAATCAACTGAAACTGGAGATCTGCTTAGTGTTTTAATTGGTGTTTTTGTCATGTTTTGACACCAAAACAAGGGGAAAAAGTGCAACCTCTTACCAGTTGATGTAAATCTTTGGTGACTTAATACATAAATTATTCTAATTACACTACATAATTAACAATATCTCTACACTTCAAAGGGTTAAAATAAATGTTTTGGAGCCTGTAGGGTCAGTCCTTACTGCTTCACTAGAGCATTGGGTATGCACTGTGAAACTGTTCACTTATCACTTCCTGTGCTTTAAAGGAGTATAAAAGCCATCAGCGTGCATTCCTCCACTGAGATAAGCTTTGAGTTTGAAATCTTGCTTTTGCTCCTGTTAACATGTAAACCGCTTACAGACTTGGGTGGGAGATTAACTGCACACCCACTCAGAGCCTGTTTTGAGGTGGGGGTGTGCAGGAAACTCAATCTCAGGGCAAGGAAAAGAGATTTTCATGCCATCTCAACTGCAGCTGACAGTTGGGACCATGTTCAAAATCGATTGTGGTGAGTTACAAGAGCTGGCTGAAATGAGACCAGCGCACCAAACAGGTCTAGAATGTCTGGCTGCTTTATAAGGTGTCACTTTTTTCCCCATTTGTTATTTTTATTACAAACGGAAAACTAGTTCACATAAGCTCCCATGTGTTGGGGGACTCATAATTAGAAATGCAGCTTCAGCAAGCTCCAGCACTTTTCCTTTATCCCCTCAACCACCTATAAAATGACAAAAAAAAACAATAACAGTACAAGTGCTATTATTGTTTATTATTGAAATAAAACACAAGCAAAAGCTATTGTCAGTAAACCTTGCAAGTTGTACTTTTGCTATACTATGCAAGTGCACTTCAATAACTACATTGTAGTTACATAGTAATAACGATACATTCTGTATCAAAAGGTTCAAGTATGCACTGCCAACTTGTTTCTCATTTATTTTGATGTCAAACAATGAGTAACTTGGCAAAAATGTCAAAACAAAACTATAAGCACATGAATATCTTTCAAATCAAATTCAAATCATAATAAAATCTCATCAACGTACAAACACAAATGTGGTGTTGATTGAAAGTTTAGAGGCTGTGCTTTCAACAGAAATTCTCTGTTTATTTGAGGTGAGTGGTGCATATGCCAGGTCCATCTGACTAATGTATGAACTCATGTATTTTAGGCTACAACATATAACAAACAATCCAGGTACAACCAATCAGTGAAAACAGTCATCTGAGCTTTCAATACAGCATATAACTTAATAACCAATAGCAAGCAATTGTCTAGATTTTATAAGTACACAACTAGCCAAATGTCTGGAAGTAACATAACTTTGTAAAATGAAACATGAAAAAGATAATAGTATTAACATAAAACATACCCTTCAAAAATGGAGAAAATGGTACTCCTACAAACCAAAACTGTCATCATCGGATAAACAGTACTTAAAGCTTTGATCTTTGAGAGAGAGAGGAGAAAATCAAGTTCCACTCTTACTTCAGATGTTTAAAATCACAGGTGTTAAGACAAGAGCTATGGGAAATTACTGAGAAGAGGGAGAAAAAAGAGGAAACAAAGAAGTTGCTAGTGTTCTCAGAACAATGGACTGGCCACCCCAGAGTCCAGGCCTCAACATCGTTGAATGTGCTTGGGATTACTTGGATTGTGAGAAGTAGAAAACTGCAACCAACTTCTAAAGCTTTGGAGTCTTTGACAAACTGCATGGTGGACAAATTAAATACTGAAAAATGTGATACCACGGTGGGGGAAATAAATATTCACCATGCTATTTTTTTTCAGAGATCATTTCCAATGCAATTATCCACATGAAATTTAGACCAGACAGTGGTATTTGCAATTATCAATAAAACTACTGCTAAATGAATTGTAACATTCCAGTACAAAAGTTTGGTGTAATAAAGTTTAATGACAAAAAAGTAATAAACAGATTAAAAAAAAAAAAAAACACTAAGCCAGCTGATTCCACCAGTTATTTATAGTACTTGTGATTAATTAAAATCAGCTGGGTTAGTACACCCACTCTTTGAAAAAGGGATACCCACCTCTGCATGCAAGCAATCAAAATATTCGTCAGCAAGTTCTCTCATAATGGGTAGAGGCAAATAGCTCTCCTAAGACCAAGATAGTTGAGCAGCATTGACCTTTCATCAACACAACAATCCAAAACATATTGCAAAGAAGACTCCAAGTTGGTTCCATAGGAAGAAACTAAATGGGACCACTCCGGAAGAGCTCCAGAAATCAATAGGCAATGCACTACACCGCTATGGTTTCCATTTACAGTCACCCTGGAAGAGCCCATTACTGAATATAAGTCATGTTAAGCTTGCTTGATGTTTGCTACAGGACATTGAAGTTCAGAAGAGGAAGCATCGTGGAATGGGACATTCTTCAAATAGTACCTGCAGAATCAAAATTATTGAGGGGAAGATGAATGGATCCATGTATTTGAAATTCTGGGGGAGAATCTGTTGCCATCCAGAAGGATGATGAGGTTGAGATGTGGGTGGACCTTCCAGCAGAACAACGATCGAAAACATAATGCAAAGGAGACTTTCAGTTGGTTCTATAGGAAGAAACTAAATGAGACGAATCGGAAAGAACTCCAGAAAGACCTGGAAGCAGCGGCGTACAGTTGTCACAGAGAAAACAATAGGCAGGGCACTCCACCACCGTAGTTTCCATTTGTGATCACCCTGGAAGACTCTATTACTGAAGATAAGTCATGTTGACTACATTACATTTGGAGAAACCTGTGGATTAATGGTAGAATATAATGTGGTCAGACAAGGCAAAAATCAAACTTTTTGGCAACAACATGAGGTGCCATTTTCGAAGTAGAAATGGCTCTGCATACAACCCTAAAAACATCATACCTCCATTGAAGTTCAGAGGTTAAAGTATCGTGGTATGGGACCCGCAGAATCAAAATCATTGAAGGGACGATGAATGGAGCCATGCATTTGAAATTCTTGGGAGGAATCTGTTGGCATCCACCAGGATGATGAGGTTGGACCTTCCAGCAGAACAACAATCCAAAACATACTGCAAAGGAGACTCTCAGTTGGTTCTATAGGAAGAAAATAAAGGTGTTGAAATAGCCCAGTCAATTACCAGACTTAAACCCAATATAAAATTTGTAGAAGGAGCTGAAGATCAAGACTCCCCAGTGGGCCCAGGAAACTTCAAGATTTAAAGACTATCTGTGTAGAAGAATGGGCCAAACTCACACAGGAAGACTGCGATTAGTGTCTTTGTACAGGATGGATCTTAAAGCTGTCATTGCAAACAAAGTCTTCACCACCAAGTATTAAATAAATTTCAGTTAGCGTGTTCAATACTTTTTTCCTGTGCC
The DNA here is from genome assembly GCF_904425465.1 of Colossoma macropomum. Classification (NCBI taxonomy): domain Eukaryota; kingdom Metazoa; phylum Chordata; class Actinopteri; order Characiformes; family Serrasalmidae; genus Colossoma; species Colossoma macropomum. The sequence continues at coordinate 29,122,263 of NW_023494801.1, read as the reverse complement.
ATTCCATTTTATTGCACATAACTTTTTTATGGATTAGAATGTTACAGTTTCTTTAGCTGTGTAGTTTTATCGAGTTAATATAAATGGCTGGTCTAAATTCTATGTGAATAGCTGCGCTGAAAATGTGCTTAATAAAAAAATGATGTTGACATGTTGAATACTTATTTCCTCCAGTGTAACATCACATTTTTCAGTAGTAAGTGGGTTCTCTATTTGCCTTTATTATAGCTTCCATTCATTTTGGGAGCCTTGCCTTCAGTTTTTCGAATGTTTACCCATCTCCAAAGTTCAGTCTTAGAAATTGGTTGCATTGTCTGCTACTCACAATTCAATAGTCCCAAACACATTCAATGATGGCTGAATGACTTCTTGTCCCACTACAATAGAATGCAAACCGATGGAATAAATGTCTTTAGTTAAACTATATGTCAAAATGTCAAGTTATTGGCAAATTGACCTAATTGTAAAAATATTTTTGAAACTTCCAAAAATCTCTGTTTGATGCTTCCATAACTTTTGGCCAGCAGTATTTGTGTGCCTTATGTGTGCACGTATAATTCCCAGTGCAGGTGTAAGCGCTAATCTCCCCTGCCACTCTGCGCTCAACCTCTCCACAAAGTCTGCTCATCAAAGGCCGGTATTGGAAATTTCAGAGCAATTTAAAAACTTATCTCCTCCCTTTTGGACATTTTCTCAGTAATGCGTACACTGGGAAATAAGAGCATATCATTCTCGAAGTGACGCCTGCCGTGGATTTCTGCATTAAACGCTGTGAGGACAGAGAGATGGTGCTTTCTCTCTGAGCCCTCACCCAGGGGTTCCACATCCAGCAGGCTTTCAAAGGGCCACTAAGCCGCTTAGGCTAAATCCATACAGGTAGCAGCCTGCCTGAGTGAGCTGGTATAGAAAAAAAAAATCAAAGAGCTGTGAATTTAGTGAGGTCAAAGGGCACCGTTTAATATGCAGACTGCTCAGTATCTAGGCCCGGCAGAAGGGGAAGAGTTTTATTGATACAGGCAAATTCCTACCTGCAGAGAGACGTGCTTTCAAAAGGGTGCATTAAAAAAGTTCTTACAAACTTTGTGGGTCACTTAAGTCAAGAAGTTTGGATTTCCTATAATGATGCTTGAGTGCCATTGGCAAGTTTAAGGGAGAGCAAGAATGAAACTTTAAGAATCTTGCCAAAGCAAATGTCTGCACAAGTCTCATATCTTTAAAGGCAAAGTAACAAAGTAATAAACAGAGAAAAATGTTAAGCAGTAAAAGAAGTGTATTGACTCTTATGGGGTCTAGAATTTTTAGTGTTGTTTTGCTGCACTATTTAAATGTAATTGTACAAATGCATAATACATTTTTTTTAATTACATAATGAATTGCATTTACATTAAATTTACATTCTAGTAAAGTTCAAGTCTGCACTTGCCACATTTCCACTGGTTTTGATACCTTTATGAAAAATTACCCCTCAAAAAATGTGTAGACTAAAAAGCAGAGCTAAATTTCCTATTTAACAGATTTTTTTTTGAGTGTATTTTCTCTACATTTTGCTTTTGTTCTAGCTTCTATTTTTTGTGAAGTTCTCTTTTTTTATTAATTTTTATTTATGTTTTTAAGAAACCTGCAGAGATATTTTCCCACACCTCCAAAGTTCAATCTTGGAAGTTGGTTGCATTTTTCACTTTTTGTGATCCAAGCCATCCAGATTACAAATTTAGACAGTCCTTAAAACCTTACTCAATGTCTCAGACGTCCAGGTTTGGTGGTCTAGTGCACATTTTCCTGCTTTTTACCTATTCTCTTTTCTCAGTATCAGCTTCTTGACAGCTACACGTCCAAATATACCCGAATGGAACTGCTTCACCATTTATTTTGGAATGAAATATTCAAATAAGAAATTAAAAAAGAAATTAACTTTGTCACAGTGTTTATGAAAACTGATGCCACCCTAGTGCTAACAAACTAATAGAATCTTAGAAATGAGCATTATCATTAAGGTGTCTCATGTTTTGACTGAGTTTTGACAGTCATGGCTCAAACTGAAAACTTAGGTCTGATTGTTACATTTCACCCTTGCTGCCATCACAGTAGAAATGTACTAATAATTAGCAGCAATGTAATCATTACTAAGCAACCAATACCAAGCTGAATGATCCAGTTGCTGTGAAAAACTAGAAACTGATGTATAATTATGAAAAAAACAAATGTGGTATTTAAATTTAGAATCTGCATTTTCCACAGAATTTCTCCACTTGTTTCAAGGAGCTGATCATAAGAAATAATTCATTTTGACATATGACATCCTTTTGTAATCTAAGGGTTACGATGCTGTGGACATTTTTACTCAAGTTTGTTTTTGGTTGATGTAGTAGTGTTCTTGTGGCTAAACATCAAACACATCAAAAGCTCCACTAAGTGGACGCTCTAATGAAACAATAGTATCGCTCTTTAATTGAACCATATTTCAGCGCTTGCTTTGATCCAGTCATAAACAATGACAGCGAGAGAATGCAATATTGTTTTTTACCCTGCTGCCAAACTCCTCCAACAACAGCAGAATTGTAAAAAACACAATATACATTGGCCAGATTAGGTCATTCAGTTTGGCTACGGATTTCAGTGCACATCCAAACCAGCTTCTGGGACGGCTTCAGAACGCTGAACATTTCACTTTTAATTTCAAACCTTTGAGTAATCAAACTTTCCTTTCCACCCTGTTGGCTATTTGGAGTGTGCGTGCATGTGTGTATATGAGTGTAGTGTGCACAGTGTGTGTTTACGAGAGAAAGAGATATGATCTTTGTAAGGGATACGTTTGTCTCTGAGCGATCTCCTGAAATCCATTACTCTTAAGAATGTTTGATGGTATCACAGCCAAGCAGTTTCTCAGGGCAGATGCTGGAATTGCTTCCAAATGGGCGTGTGGTTCCGGCCCAGCTTCCAGCAGCCCCCCCAGCCCCCCCGTGCAATTCCAGGCTTTATTTGGGAATGCCAGCATGGGAAGAGTATGCTTAGGTCACTTTGTCTTGTAGTTGGCTGAGTGTTATATCCCAACATGTTTTTAAACCCTCAAAATTCAAAGATATTGATGGCGACCACAAAAGCACATTGTAATTTGATATTGGTTTGCTTATCCAGTTAGTCCTTTTGTGCCTGAGCTGAACATTCCATTCTCGGGCACTTGTGTACACAGAAAAACAATGTGTTTATACACTATTTTTGGGACAACTCTCATTTCTGTGCAAGACTGTAAGAACCACTCGTATTCTAATAAGTGCCAAAACTATGAAACTGTGCTAAGATAACAGATTAGAAATCTATCTTTTTCCCAATAATTTATTTGCCATTTGAGCACATTTGTCATCATTTGAGCACAGCAGCTGTCTTTTGCATTGCTTGAATATATTTATTTTAAGACTTAACAAGGTATTTGCCTCCTCCAGTAAAACACACATTTGGAGATGTTTTCAATGATATTTATCACTTTTAAACATTTTTTTTCAGTAAAGCTGCTGAGTAACAAATGTTCAACTCGAACAGCAAAACAAATGGAAGTGCAGACTCAAACCATCAATACAGAAGGTAAATAAAATGTATATGTATTTCATGACATAACCAATTAATTGTAATAACTATGTCATTACTAAGGCTGCTAAATGATTAAGATAATTATAATTTATTTGGTGTTTATTATTTGGTGTGGCGATAATAACCATAACTATTCACGTTTGGCTCAAATTTTCTTTTTTTTATTTTAGCAAACATTGCATTTTATTTCAGCTTTTTAACTGGAAAAGAAACTTCATCTGAATGGATTTATTGTATTATTATTGCATTATTATCATTAATAGTGCAATAATGTCAGGTGAATTTATGGTTCATGTGAAGTAAACATGAAAGTCAGATCTCCATAGAGTGATATCCAGTGAGAGCAACAGTGGCTGCATGTTCCAACTACTGAGTACACATATCATACACATCATATATACTCTCACAGGTTCCAGTTCCTCTGCAGTTGTAGCCTCTCACTCTCACTTTGTTCATACAGCTCAGGTGGAGGCTCTTGAGGAGAACTGAGGCTTTACAATTTTATTTTGCTTTTGTTAGTTTATTGCTCATTGATTTATCCATAGGACTCCTGCAAGCATTGTCCAGCATAGTTCACAGAAGTTATAGCTTTAAAGCCATTTACAAGCTGTACTTGAATTAGAGTGCTATAATCATGGATTCTATCAGAGAAACATACAGTGTGCTGCTGTTGGGCTTTAGCCTGCACTATTACACATGGTTTGAAGGGTCAAACTAGGAAAATTGCCAACACGTTACTTGCACCTTGATATGCAACATTGACACAACCATGCCATAAACTTGTCATGGAAGATGTTATATGCTTTCATGAGATGTCATGACAGGTTATGTTCAGTAATATCTTGTCAGTGTCATGTTTAAATGACCAAAAATTGTCATGGCAAACATCATAATCTTTGATGTCTAACTAAAGTATAATGCAAAAATAAATTATGTGATGTAAACTGTCATGACAGCCAAGATTATGGCATCTATCATGGCAATTGTCAGTAATGGTAACATGACACTCTTATATTACTGAACAAAATGTGTCATGACAACTCATGACAGCATGACAGCATGATGTATTTATTAGCACTATTAATGCATTAACTTTGACAGCCCTACATTTCATCATATGACAATTTTTTTAAAGTAAGAGACTCAGTAAATCCGTGAGATTTTGCATCAGTCTTTTGCATTAAAATTCAGAGTTTTTGAGTGTTGGAATCTGGAAACAATACTACTTCTTGGCCAAAACAAAGAAGCAACATAAGGGTCTTTGTTTCTTGTGGGTGTGACTCCACAAGCATTTTGTCTCTTACTCTGATTGTAAGAGAGACGGCTCCCCAGCATGGCCTCTCCATGCAGCACCGGCCAGGCAGAGACCCACTGAGGGCTGCTTGGAGGAGACTAAATGAAACATGGAAGCATTTTTCACTTGCCTTCCCAAACAAACACTGCTGTTCCACTATCACTCAGTATAAGGGATGGACCTTGGCTCACTCATTTTGGAAGTGCTAATGTTTTTCTTGCACCGTCTTTCACATAAGTGTGTCTTTCCTGTTCTTCTGTACAGCCAGCCAAGGATGGACTCGTTAAAAAAAGTTGGTCATACATAGGGCCACAACAATTCACAGTACAGCACCATCCTTTTATCCACCAGACTGCTAGTTTAGCAGTGTGGGAAACAATTACCTACAACCATCAGCAAAGTATGTTTTTGTTCTGTTTTCTTCTGTTTTTCCTAGCTTGCTAACTAGCTAAGTATCCAAAGCTGATCAAATTAGCCGGTCAATCATTGATATTCCATACCAGCCTTTAATGTGTCCATGTGGCTGCTAGCTACTCTTTTTGTTTAGACTTTTAACACAATCAACTGGTGAAAATATTTCTATATAAATATATATATATATATATATATATATATATATATGGATGACATATGCAGAAAATATTTCTATTTATGTGGATGAGATTTGAGAATTATATTTATGTATATCATGCCTGTATTATAGGCAGTGATAACCACATTACCTAAGCTAGCTTGTGTGCCAATATGAGATCAATTGTTCGTTCATGAATATGGCCAGTAAGTCAAGAGTCTGTTCCAGGTTGACTTTGTCTGCTGTTATTGAAATTTAATTTATGCTGACACCAGTTAGGTCATTCATACAGACTCGTTACACTTCTTACCAAATCTTTAACACACTGGAGTTTCAGAAGTTGCTCATTGTAGCTGATCCAGTGGGTTTTTCCAGCTACAGTACAGAGCAAAAGTCAGAGACCACCCTTCATGTATTTAATTCTCGGTCAAAATGACCATGAAGTACAAGTCAGCAGATATGTCTAGAGATAAGAAGAAAGACAATCAAATTATTATTATAATTGAAAAAATGCAATGAAATAGAAAAATAGGATTCCTAACAACTGTTTTGTCTGTTTGTTTATTAGATATACTTAAAGCTTTTATTTTTGAAATCTTGGAGAAAATCAAGCTCCACTCTTGTACCAGATTCAACAAGTGTTTCTGTCCATCCCTTACTGAGAGAAGACAACTCAATGTAATGGGTCTGAAAGGTGTGTAGCTGTCATGTGGCAGTTAATAAGAAAAGTAGACAGCAAATAAGATGCAGGTGTTCCCAGTGGACTGGCCACTCCATGGTCCAGACCTCAACATCATTGAATGAGTTCAATGAGTTCGGAATTACTTGGTTCATGGGAACCAGAAAATGCAACCAAATTTGTCTCAACTTTGGATGTGTGGAAAGTTTCTGACCAAGGAACTGGTCATGGCTGGATGTTTTTGACAGTGGACCTCACTCAAACTAGCAGTCACACTGATGTGTGCAAAAAGCCCAGTGACCCTGCTGTGCTTGGTATGCTCATACCAGCACTATACTACCACATCGCTACTATGTCATGGGCACTGAGAATGGTCCTCAACTCAAACAACCCAGTGGTCTCTTTCTACTGATTAAAGGGCTGAAGGGTTGTTGATCAATTGTGCAGCAACAGATGGCCTACAGTCAGTAACTGTGAGCCCATATGTTAGGTGTTTCTGACATGACCTGTAAAAAAAATCATTAAATGATTCAAAGTAACCTGGTTGCTGAAAATTTGGAGCATACTGAACTTCTAATAGTAAGTTAACAGAATGAAGTTCAGTGAACTCAACAGTTTAAGGCAAACCGGGTTACTTACTTTTAATTTTAAAACACTGAATCATTTGTGTGTGGGTGCAAAAAAGATTAACCCATACATGTTAATTATAATGCTTCGTTCAATTAAACTTTTGTATTGGAATGATGTTGGTGTGTTTTCTCTATTCACAGTGATGCATAAAAGTTCTTGTGATTTGTGAATGTTGGCATTGTAATCCAACCTCCTGCGAAATTTCTGCTGCTGATACTAAACAGAATTCCCCAAGTCATTAAGTTATGGAAGCTGGACACTGACCAGGTCCCAGTGCAGCAAAGATGCATCGCTGGACACTGCAGGTGTGGTGAATTCCATTCAAATGCTGAAAAGAGTTCACTTTTTTCAGCACACACACAGTCCTGTGCCCTGCAGAATTATTGGCACCCTTGGTAAAGATGAAAAAAAGTATGTTTGTCCACTTGATTGGGCAGAAATATGCAAGAAATCTGACCTTTCATGAAAATATGACACAAATCTAATCTTTCAGGAAAATATGAGAGAAATTCTAACTTTCAGCAAAATATGAGAGAATTCTGACCTTTCAATGAGGTAATGATATTAAAATATTATTTTCTCCCACCTATCATAATATTTCAAGTTAAGTTTGGATAGTGTGCTTGTTTTTAGACGGTATTGTAGGATGAGTCATGATCAGTGACATGAACTAACAAGGTATCAGTGTCATTTCAGGTTCATATTAAGGTCAGTACGGTTGAAATGGCCTCTCACTTATGTTGAATACAATGATTGCCAAGCCAGTAGACTGTGTACATGTGAAAAACTAAGAAAAGCAGACAATAAACTTTTTAAAGAGAGGTGTAACTAATCATAACCACTACCACCTGCCGAGACCAAGTCTTGTTACTGTCTGCTTACAGGACAGGCTATTATTTTAGACTCTGCTGTAGCTGACACACCTTGAATTGGAAGACAAGCAAACAAAACAAAATTACTGGCTTACTAACTAGCTGGTAGCTACATAAAGGTTTGTTGTAGACACTGAACATGGCTCATGCAAACAGCTTAGCTAATCATACAAGTTAGCTAACATTTACATTTATGGCATTTAGCAGACACAAAAGTTGTTGTCCACTCAGCGATTTAATATTTAAGCTCCAAAAATATCCTTGAGCTAAGATACCACTCGAAACAAAAGTCGATGTTAATATTTTAGCTAACAAACTTAGCTAGCTCATTTTTCTAACTGTCTTCTAACTCAAAAATGTACTACATTAAATGAAAATAATCTTTGGCCCCTAAATGCTTTTTTTTTGCATTTTATCCTCCAAATACTAACATGGCTATGTGGCTCATTGCATTTTATCCTTCAAATAAGAGCATGGCTATGTGGCTAAGGCTACATGGCTACATAAAATCTTTTATTGTGCTTGTGCTGCATTTGTGTGATGTCACAAAATACCAGTTTTCCCATTTTCACTCAAGCACGAAGACGGTCATATTTACAACTGGTAAATTTGGGATTCTGGAGGATACATGCATTTACAAGATGTAACATATAACATGGTCTTTCACCTTTTACATGAGTGAAGAACACTAAACTTGCAGTGAATGTGAAAAAAAATATATACCTGATGCGCATCTATTAGGTCTATGTGCTTTGTAACACAGCAAAGACAAAGCAGGATATGTATAGCCTATTCTCATAGTTCCATGTTTGTTACTGCAGAATCGTGAATGGTAACATTAAATAAATTCCAGTTTGGTGGAAATAATGGCAGAGACTACTTCCTGACATAAATGCTGTGTTCCTACATGCACCAATAATTTAGTCAAACAGACTTAAGGCAACCTCACACCAGATGCATATTGTTGCATTGCACAGTGCCATAAAATTCATATTGATTTTAATGGAAGTACTCACACTGGCACCGATCCTCCACATCTTTTTTTAGCTTAAAAACAGACAGTTTGTGAAGAGGTAGTAAACGGATGCCAAATGTGATGGGCTTCATCTGAGGTTTTAACAATCAACTTCAGCTAAAAAGCTCCTCTTGTCATGCATCACTTTTTATGAAGCAATCAACCAAAGCAAGGGATGGAAAAAATGAACGAAATAGTGAACATAGAGCTGAAGAGTAGGACAGTTTTGCTTTCATTTGAGATTAAAAAAGACTCAGCTTGAAGATAAATTTAATTTATTGGCATATGCACCAACCTGGAAATTCTCATAATGACCTTGAAAAATAGAAGAGTCAAAACTGTAGCTTGGTGAGTAGTTTACATTACTGTAGAAATACGGTGTTGGGTCTCTTAGGTAGTTGTGGTGTTCAAGGCACTTGCCAACATTGTTAATGTTCACATGGGCTGTGTAGGAAGAATTAAACCTGGGTTGCATCCAGAAACTTTTGCTACTGCTCCTGTCCTTCCCATCCATGTCTACTGCTCCTCTACTACCCTGGAAGATTGTGGAGTGATGGAGAAGAGGAAATGAGCAGAGACTGGGGAAATGGGACAATTGATTCTTTTAAATGTCATTAAATTACATCTTGACAATTGACTTAATGGGTCAATCACAGTGTTCACTTCAAAGCACATCCTCAGCTGCTACTCAGAACCCACCTATTTATATTTGTGTGGTTTTCTAACCCATGTTTTAATTTTTGTATTATTGTATTTTACATCAGGTACAAAATGCACAACACAGATAATGGTATAAACCCAAAATAAAATGCAGAATTTAAAGTATATTTGGATTACTCCATGTTTGTCTGTCCTCATGTCTGCAGTGATGTCACTCTAAAATCTGTAATAGAATTTATTTAGGACACTTTAGAGGGTATTTTAAGCAGCTCCTCTCATCTCCTTCAGTATTTGAACAGCTGGTAAGATGATCTCACAAAATCGGAAGAGAGGAGGAGGATTGGTAGGAAAAGGTAGTAAGTTTCAGGGTTTCTGGATGCAGCCCTGGTGGACCTTTTCTCTTCCAAAATAAAGTGCAATATGTGCTAGTTTCTTTAGTCAATGGTTTTACTGTGAAGTGTGATGGTGTATTGAACTTCCCAACCTTAATACTCATAAAGATACACTCTGCTTTGCTTTGCAAAACTTGCCACTTGTGGATTTCTTGCAGTTCAGATGCAGATTTTTTGGATAACATATGCCACTGTTTTCACATTGAATATGGACATTTCACAGATGCACTTTTAAACACATTATTTCCAATGAGATTCACGTCACAGACATGGATTTTGGCTGCATGGAGCACAGTGGTGAATGCGGCATAAAACAGGGTCCGCCGTGTCATATAAACTTCAACTGTTTTCAGCTTTTGCGCAACACATTTCACACAAGTCAAACAAGCCTTTCATCCATGTTGGAGGGAACGACCAGACACTCCAACTGCTCTCCTGTTGGCTGAGCTGAGATTTCGCCATAGGAAGATTTTTGATGGAGGCTGAAAACCACCAACCCTCCACTGCTGCTCTGTTAAACGGTGCAGGTAGAAGTTTGACACTCCTACTATTTACAGTCGGATGTGACAACACAGTGGTTGTGTGAAAAGTCTATTTTCCAGTGAGCACCCGAACACAGCGTTAGTCTACATTTCCCCTCAAGTATAATAAACAGTATGCCCTGTGTGGAGGAGAGCAAATACACATAGTGTTGAAGAAGCTAAGGGTCTATATTTCACTATCCATTTATTCATTGGTTTTACTTTAGATCTGTGAAAAAGTACATATAACAATTTACCCACATAAATATAAAACATATGCTTCCACCAGCAGACAAGCACTGCTTAATTCTGATAACAGGCTACATATGCATTTCTCCCTGCCAATAAGTCTGTATAAGCTTTAACTGTATGATATCATAACAGCAGTATGTGTAGCTAATGCACTCAATGCTGTAGTGCCAAATCTTGCTTTCTTACACCTTGATTTACGCCACTCTAATTCCGCAGTTTAGGAATAAGATGTCCACTGTCAATTTAAGCCATTTCCATTAGCCATGGTCATGCCTGATACCCATTCATCAAAACAGTCCAAAGAGAATGAGAGAGAGAGAGACAGGAACAGAATGTGGGAAAAAGTCAAAGACAGAGATAGAAAGCGAGTAAAGAACTGAAGAGAAATGGCCAGAAACGGACACAGTGGTAAAGAGAGAGAAAGTGAATGAATACATTGTGTATATATATATATATATATATATACACACACATACATCAATCCTAATTATTTAGCTCAGGTGTTTCAGCCACACCCATCCAACAGGTCGATTTAGCATATAGCCTTGTAGTCTCGATAAACAAACAATGGTAGTATAATGGGTCATACTGATAATGATTTAAACATGACACTGTCATAAGACGCCACCTCTGCCACAAGTCAGTGTGTAAAATTCCTGTCCTGCTAGATCTGCCCCTGCCAACTGTAAGTGGTACTATTATGAAATGGAAGCATCTAGGAGTAACAATAGCTTAGCCATTAAGCAGAAGACCACGCAAAAAAAAAAAAATAAATAAATAAAGTGGGGCCACAGAGTGCTGAAGAGCACAGTGCCTGTCCTCTGTTCACTCACTAACGAGTTTCAACTTGCGTCTGGAAGCAACATCAGCAAAAGAGCAGCACATTAGGAGTTTCACCAAATGGGTTTTCATGGCCGAACACCTACACACAAACCAAAGATCAGAATGCACAATGCCAAGCTTTGGATGGAGTGGTGTGAAGCACGCTGCCACTGCACTACGGAGCAGTGGAAAGGTATTCTGTGGGGTGACTAATCATGCTTCTCTATCAGGCAGTCTGATGGATGAGTCTGGGTTTGGTGAATTCATTGTGCTAACTATAAAGTTTGGTGGAGGAGGAATAATGCTATGGGGTTGTTTTTCAGGGGTTGTCCCCTTAGTTCCAATAAAGGGAAATCTTAATGCTTCAGCACAGCAAGACATTTTGGACAATTGTACATTTCCAACTTTGTGGGAACACTTTGGGGAAGGCCCTTTCCTGTTCCAGTATGACTGTGTCTCAGTGCACAAATAAAGGTCTATAAAGGCATGGCTGGTTAAGTTTGATGTGGGAGAATTTAACTGGCCTGCACAGAGCCCTGACCTTAACCCCATCGAACACCTTTGGGATGAACTACAACAGAGATTGCAAGCAAGGCTCTCTCATCCAACATCAGTGTCTGACCTCACAAATGCTCTTCTGGATGAATGGGCAAAAATTCCCACAGACACACTCCAAAATCTGGTAGAAAGCTTCCCAGAAGAGTGGAAGCTGTTATAGCTGACAGCAAGGGTGACCAAAGGGGGACCATTATATATAGAGAGCAGGATAGCATCAGAAAAAGTGTACAAGAGAGAACAAGTGAGAGAGAGTAAGGGAAAGAGAGAGAGAGAGAGAGAGAGAGAGAGAGAGAGAGAGAGAGAGAGAGAGAGAGAGACAGACAAAGCGCATCTGTGGAGCTCTTCTCGCCGCCCACATCACAAATGATGCAAAACCGTCTTTGGATTCCTTTACACACAAGCAGACATCTGCAGAGGCCTGGGCTTTTGGTGCTGACTCTGAGGAGGTCTGCTCTGCTGCTCTGTTGCTGATCTCTAAGTGAAACTCTATCATTCTAGCGCTCCTTCTTTTCATCTCCTGCTCTTTTTCTTGCTTTGGCAGAGACATTTGCACTGAGCCTCCTGCACATCTGCCTTAAACGCCACACTTCATGCTGTGTCACTAACAAATGAAATTCAAAAAACCACAAATTCAACTCAGACATCCTCTAGCTAGCATTCTAAAAGCGTATTTAATCTTTTTAACCATCATCAGGAGCAGTGGGGGTTCAAGGAGAGGATATTGACTGAGTGGGTGAGTGAATGAATGAATGAATGAATTAACATGGAAAACTTTTTCATTGTGGTTTCAACACCATTTCTAACCATCTACATCATCAGAAAAGTATCATGTTATTATTTTTTCCCTACAATTTCTGTTATACGTTACAGTTAATGACTTAATAAGAATGACATTCCTTGAGTTACTCGTATGGTATCTCTGCAATGTTATCCCAGGTGGTTGCTAAGATGTCGGTAGGCAATTGCTATGGAATTTCATGTGGTTGCTAGGGTCTTGTAAGACTGTTGCTTTAGTAAGTAGGGAGTTAATAAAGTGTGGCTAGGCCACTACTATGCCATCCAAGGTGGTTGCTTGGCCATTGATATGTTATCCCAGGTGGTTGCTAAGATGTTGCTAGGCCATTGCTATGGAATTTCAGGTAGTTGCTAGGGTGCTGCTAAACTAAATCCCATATGGTTTCACAGGTGGTTGCTAAGGTGTTGATAGGCCATTGCTATGGTATTGCAGGTGAGCATAGAGTAATATGAATTAGTACAGCACTATCTGGGTGAAAAAAAAAACAAAAAAAAAAACATACATTTTATGTTTATATGTTCTGCACTGCACACATGAGAGAGGATAGTACATACAAGCTTGATTTAAGCTACAAGTTGTATGAAATGTTCAGTCAATGTTTGTGGTTACTTGGTGAGTTATCCTGCTTGCTAACTTGCTAAGTTAGCTACTTGGTTAAGTGTTGCTGCACACAGTCTCACCACTGCCAGCAATCATGCCAGTTATGTCTTTTTTGCTATAATATATTATGCAATTATACAGTTATATGGTATGATGATGTTTACTTTTGTTTCTTTTATGGACTGGTGAGCCAGGTAGCTTTCTAACCCAATAAGGGGTTAACTATCTACTTCACCAGGAACAATGTGAGGTTGGAGGAGAGGCAGGAGTGAATAAGTGAGCAAAAAAGTGAGTGAGTGAATGTGGAAAGACTTCTCATTGTGGTCTCATCAGAGTGCGTGCATTAGCATGATTCATTGAATGGGGGGCTACACACACACACACACACACACACACACACACACACACACATGCACAGCACTGCTGGGGTTCAGCTGCAGGAGAGAGATTGATAATCCTTTGCTGGTGTCATCCCCCCCACCGTTGCTTGTGGTCAGCCTCCTAAAGTGGTTGCAGTCTCTGGATGGAAGCCGGAGCCCCGGGGCAGAGAAATCTGTTCCCAATCTCACACAGGCCAAGTGCATCAAACAGTTTCCCCATAGGAACATCGACCTCACCAACACGAGCCAGTTCATCCTCAGCACTCCTCCTGCACACAGCTTACACTTCACCCAGACAAACACACAATCGCTACACAGCTGTCGGGAGCTCACGTAGCTTGTGTCCACGTCATCATACACACACTGATTTCAGAGCTGTGACTACTCATCTTTGGATGAAAGGATGAAAATAGATGGACTAACAGTCTTCCAGACCCAAATCAACTACAGCAGATATGATTAAACATTAAAAAATGTAAGTTTAAAGCAGCACTCTGGCATTTAAAATTGCTGCATCTGCTGTTAACAGTGCCTACCCACCTTTGGTGCCACATTAGCAACTAGAACGTTATTTTACGGTTACAGTACTAGGAAAACCCACTTCTGATGATGTATTTTGAAGATGGGAGGAACTTTTGAAAGACTACAAGCAATTCGGGGTGCATACTTGAGAGCAATTTACAATTTTTTTCCTGCTAACTGGTTAATGCCATTGGCTAAATCAGAAGGAAAATAGAGCTAGTGTTTCATTGCAAAGCAGCACATCTTCAATAGTATAACTATGATAACTTTCCTCAATTGATTATTGCAATGGAGAGCACAGATAACTCAAGCGAGAGAAATGATTCGTCGTGTGATGAGAACATGAACCAAGCTCAAATTTGCTAAAAAGCTGTCTAGATTAGCTATGTAGATATTTAGATATTTCAACTCAGTTCAGCTTCTTTTCTCTGGCTGAAAATGTAAAAACATAGCTTGGAGTCTGTGTACTTTAGACTCAATGAAGGTGGAGTTTTCCTTATGATCTAGGTACCTAATAAGTTTCTATAGTGGTCCTCTGGTTTGAGGTACCATCTTTGCACTTTCCTCATTTTTCTGTGGCTAACTTTTTGCAAAATTCAACATATTTTGGTGGGAGAAAATTACATCAGTAAACTTGTTCTAGAACTCTGCCTAAACAAATAATTTGAATCTTCCATGTCAAGGATGTTATCCACTCCACTAGCCAACCACTTTAACTTTAACATTTACCTGTTTGTATTTTTATATTGACAATAATAATGCTTTCCACCAGCATTCTGCAACTAAATTGTTTTTTGACCGAGAAAAAAGTTATCTTGTTCAATGACTGATGAAGTTAAGTGCTATACCTCCAATGCTAACTAGCACTACATGTACAGATTTTATTATCGATTAGATCAGTGGCAAAGACAGAAGTTAGGCAGTTTTGAAGTGGTGTATGGATTTCTAATGGTTTCAAGACATCTGTGTGGGTAATGTAGTGGAGGAACATTGATATCTTCAATAGTATATACAAAAACCGTATAAATGATATATGAACTAGTGGGGCTGGGTGAGCAATTAGAGGCAAAAAGTGAAGGCTGAGAGCTCCCTGCTGTAAAAGCAATTTATAATTCTTCATAAAGACAGCCATGCTGACATAAAACAACAGCACAACTCCAGCTTTCTTCATATTAAACAATCATGTACAACCACCACAATAAAATTTGCATTTAAACACAAAGGAAACACTTTTATAAATGTTGATTGGTTTGCTTATGAAAGCAGAAATGTAGTTTGCTTCTGGTTTTGAAGATCATTTCCATTAAAATATAATCCATCAACATCATTGAAGAAAAAATAGACAATGCAAAATCTAAGGGATGTTGAAAAAGATGGCATTTAATATCTACTGTGAAAAGAGGTTAATTTTATAAGTCACTGCTATCACTGTTGATAACAAAAATGTGGTGCAATTCAATATGTATCATTTCTCACTTGTAGCTCTTTGAAAAAAAAAACAGAAAAATTCTCTCGAAAGAGTCGATTCTAAACTATCATTTGACTCTATGTTTGTTTTTGTAGGTAGTAGAGATGAAAAGTTAATGCTGTAAGCAGAAATTTTGTTTTGTGGATAAAATTATAGGCTAAAAAGTGCTAAAAGAGTTTTCGAGAAGTAAATTTGCATTACAGATTCATTTCCTGTTCATGATGTTTTAAATCCAAAATAGCACTGAAAAACTTGATTTTTTTCCCAGCTTGCATGTTTTGTCTACCAAAAAAATCAATAAATTATCTTCATTTTAAAATACGTATGCAAATTCACTTATTGTAAACTTGTTTAGCACTTCTTAATGTCTAAACAATGATGAATAAAAGCTACTTTGGAATATAAAACATCTCTTGAAGTCTTTGTGACTCATTGAACTCTTATTAGCTCTAAAGCAATGAACTCCAGAAATTACTTGCATCCATCTCAAACCTATGGGAATTAAATGTTGCCAATTGCACATTAATAAGAAGTGAATTTTGATGCTTACTTCAGGCTTAACAAGTTGCGTAACAAGGTTTTAACAAAGTCTTTATGGTGCATTATTACAACTAATAATGCACTTCAAAGTGATTTTAACATAACAGACCTCCAGTTGTTTACCAATACAGGTCATGATAAATAAAGATCAATGCATAGTAAATAAGCCACCTTTATTCAGCAAAAAGACCTTAATAAACTCCCAGTGTGTTGGTTAAAATAAAGTATTACCTCCTCACTACTACAGGTTACACAATCATAACACAACAAATGTAAGCTCCATTCCAGCTGTGGAGAAAATGCACAACTAAGAATCCATCCATGCATGGTCACTAAGGCCTATGCTCTCATGCACTTTCATATACAAACGTGTGGATCTTTTAAAAAAATGTCCACTTAAAGGGAGGCTTACATTATTCACACCCTTGTAATGTAGCCAGGAAAAGCAAAGCATACACTCCCATCTGCAGTGCTTTCTTGCTGTGTTGCCTAGTATCTGTTAATATTTCCAGTGTCTCCCTGCAGCCTATCACCAACCACACCACATGATCCGTTCTTTGGTTCAATCCAATGGAAACAGTTGCTCTAATAAAGAATTACAGAGGTAAGTGAATACAGACATTCCACAACCGCCCAGCCACTGTGTCATAACAGAATTCAGTTGGTATGAACAGACCAACACACACACACACATATGCTAGCATGGCAGCTAGACGTCCCCAACAGGTTTTGATTAAACTACCCCGAAACTGCCCACTCCAGAAAGCAAGTCCTGTTTAAAAGAGGCAGGCACAGAGATGCTATTTGGCAATTCTGGCTCTCAACTGGAAACTGGCAAAGTGAGAACCTCAATAAGCCTCTGGGATCAATAATGTTTTCACCACATCAGTTGATTGCTGATTTCACAAATGTTGCAAGAGCATCTACAAACACAGCCCAGTGGCAAAATCTGAGCATTTGCAGCTCACAAGACTGGGCCCAGTTCACTTGAAGGGTCTGGAAAAGATGCCTTTTTTTAAATGTATATATATATATATATATATATATATATATATATATATATATATATATATATATATATATATATTCAAAAAATGCTGGAACTTTACAATAAATTACAATAATAATAAAAATGCAACATGCTGTTCTCCTAAATTATCCACTCTTAACAGTATACATTATGGTAAAGTCATGTAAAATTAAGTGTCAAAGAATAAGAAACTCAGTCTTAACAGTATATTTCTCAGTAAACTCCTGTAAAAATTGACTGTCAAAGAATTCCTGGAAATCTCTACAAAAGTAAAATGGGGGAGAAATTAGCAACAACAACAAAAAAAAAAAACGTAAAAACGTTAAAATATTGGCAACTGAACTCAGCGTTGTTAAACAGCACTATTAAATTCAAATTCAAAGAAAATTTAAAAGTGTATAGCTTGTGGCAAGTATTTCAATCCACACAAGTGTATGTTAGGTCTGAGTTAGTGTGGCAAGAGGGTTGGATTTCCTTTGCTGTACATAAGCTAACTAGCTAACAGTACACTAGTATGTAGTATGCTAGCCAGTAAAGCAGTATGCAAGCCAGCTAGCTAACCATTACAGCAGCATGCAAGCTAGTTAGCTAACCATTACAGCAGCATGCAAGCTAGCTAGCTAACCAGCACAATACTATGCAAGCTAGCTACCAGTACAGCAGTATGCAAGCAAAGTAGCTAATCAGTAAAGTCGTATGAAACAGTGTATGTAAATTAACAAACACTAAACTAAAGGCTTTCCTTCTGTCCACATATTAATTATAGCACTGAAATGATTTTAAACCAAAATATATACTCTTACACTTTGGAAGGTGACAGCATGTATGACTAATGAGCACCATTTTTCCCTGTCAGAAAGACCCAGCTTTTGATTATGATGATCCATTATGAAACTTGAAGTTTCTGCAGTGTGTGTGTGACATCACTGAGCAGATGTGGTCCTGTTGACAGGATACAGTCACGCATGAGGGCTTGTGATGAACTATTGGCAGACAATTCTGTATGAAGACTCACACTCAGACATCCAAGTCCGCATTAGCTGCTGGGTCAGCCATGCCGATTGGCTCTCAGAGCATTTGCCAGCACAGCACATGATGAGGAGCTTAGCAGCCGACTAACGTGGAACAGGACTGTGAACTCTGGAACCATGGGTTGATGTAACATGGGGTTAAAGTTTAGCGAGAGAAAGAGGGAGGGATCTAAATAAAGGAGGAATTTTATGATATTTTAATGGTTTTCCTGCTCTAATACACCCACTTCTCAATTGGCCTATCCATGTTCCTCTCACAAATAGGTCCTTTTGAAGCAACTGCTGTCTAGCACCACGTTAGCGTGATGCTCACTTCTGTGACCAAGTGGGATGTCAGGTGCTCGAGCTGAGATGGTATATATATTTCCACATTTTAACACACACACACATTTTCTAAACTGCTTATCCTTCTGGATCATGGACATTTTAACAGTGCAAATAAAAAGTACAAATATAGCACAAGAATGTGCTGACAACATGCACTGTGGCATCACCACACTGCACTGTAAGTAGTTCAGTTAGCGCTGGAGAAGCTCTGTTTCTTCTCACTGTGTTTAGTGCTGTTTTCAGCAAAATAAAAATAAAGTTCACCTACATTTTCAAAAATCGCCTACATTTTCAAAAATCCAGACAAACAAGCACAATAAACCAAATACCTGAATCCAAAAATTAAAAACCAAATACTTACCCAAACAATAATTATCCAAATGTTTGAATATTCAGGTCCAGCTCTACAAAGTTTACAAAACTTTGACAAAATCTCTTTTAACCCAATGGAAAATTTTAGCCATATTAGTTCAGAGTTGCTATGTAATATTGAGTTTCCAGTTAAAGAAGCTAGACTAATGAGCTAGACTTAAGTGGTTGTAGTTGATAGAAACTAGGCAGGTTGGAAACGACAAAGTTGCCTATATGCTAATGTTAAAATGATTTACATGACATAAAACTACATCCAGTCTAATAGTGCACTATTTTACATGCATATAAAATAAGCACCTTATGAATTTAATAAAATCTTCAGTGATGATATGCAGTTTCTTAAAGCAATCTTTAAACACTGGCAGTGGAATGAGTCGTACTGAATGTACCATGAACACTCAAATAACCCTGTGCATGATTAATGGGTTCTTTGCATCATGACACATTCTTCAGACTGATGAAGAATGTGCTGTAGATAGTTCTACATAGAACCTTTTTGAAAATGGTTCCATGTAGCACCAAACAGGGTACTTCTATTGTTACAAGCTTGACATTCTAATAGAACGCTTTTGGTGCTATATAGAAACCTTTTCAAAAAAGTTCTATATAAAACCATTCACAGCGCATTCTTCATCAATCTGAAGAACGCTTTCACAATGCAAAGAACTCTTTAATCATGCAAAGGGCTGCCTGAATACAGAGTGCCAACTGTGAAGGTTGCTAAGGGAGGAATAATGATCTGGGTCTGTTTTTTCACGGTTTTGATTCCCTATTTCTAGTGAAAGGAAATCTTGGCGCTACAGCATACAAGGACAGGCTAGAGAATTTAGTGCTTCCAGCATTGTGCAGACAGTTTGGAGAAGGACTTATCCTGTTTCAGCATGACAATACCTTCATGCGAAAGGCAACGTTCACAAAGAAAAGGATAGGCAAATTTGGTGTGGAAGAACTTGACTGGTCTGCACAGAGCTCTGATCTCAATCCCATCAAACACTTTTGGGGTCAACTGGAGTCTTATCTCCTAACATTACTGTCCAAACTCACTAATGTTCTTGTATTTGGATGAAAGTGAATCCTTGCAGCGAAGTTCCAATTCAAAATCTAGTGGAAAAGAGAAGAGTGGAGGCTGTAATAGGAGCTATATTAATGCCCACAGACGTGATGTTTGGGTGTCTACATATATTTGGCCATGTGGTGTGTCAGTGCATAAAGGTAATTACATATATGTAATATATATGAGACATTATTATCATATTTAGGTACTTACATATTGTCGCTGTCAGAACAAAACCCTGTAGCAACATTTTTCGTATTTTTTTTTCTTTGTTTGTTTATTTGTTTGCTGCCATTTACACTACATGAACATTTCTTGATGAATTAATAGACCAATAGAAATGGCCCAATTATTTTTTGGAATAAAATCTTGGTATTATTGTTTTGTTTTATTGTTATTGTTATTACATAGGTACTTATGTATATGTAATAATATCATATCCAGTATGTATTATATGATTCTGTAAGTACTTATATGTAATAATAATGCGTCTTATACACACATATGACATACATTATTATTACATATAGGTGCTTACTCAAATATATAATATATACTGAACATTATATTATTTCATACAACCTTAACATGGTTCTTCAAGGGTTCTGTAGTAAAGACAATAGTTCTATACAGAACCAAGAACACTCAAATAACCATTTGCATGCTTAAATAGTTCTTTGCATGGTTAAATGGTTATTCAGATTGATGGATAATGTGTATATGGTTCTATATCTAACTTTTACGAAAATGGTTCTATATATCAGAAAAGTACATACACAGAAAAAGATCCTTCTATTGTTACAGGCTTGACATCATAACAATAACTCTTTTTGGTGAACAATTAAAGGTTCTATCCTTTTGTTAAGGGTATATGGGTGCTACGTTCATACAATACATATGGGACATTTGTATGACCACATGTCCTGACATTGTATAAAATCATCTCTGTGTATGAACAAACCACAAGAACTCCCAACATTCCAGCATCTGTGGAAAGTTGCAACCCCCCCTCCCCCGCCCCCCAGTAGATAAGATGAGTAAAGGGGGCAGAATAGGGACAGATTACTCACAGTGCCAACCAGACAGAGCGAGAGAGTGGGGGAGGGGTGGTGGTTGAGGCGGACTCCATTCAGATGGTGTTCATTAAAGAAACGTGGCTTTGTTTATTGCTTTGTGTATATGCCCATATGACAATGCGATCCTCACACACACACCCTTCATAAACGTTTCACTAATATTAATGCTAAGGACTAACTGTTCCAGTGACTCCAGGTCTCTTTGGATGCTACTGCTAAACATCCTGGCTTTGTGACTTTACCCTGTGGTACACTCAGCGCAGCACATCTGCTAGTGGGGAACACTATCTGCCAGATGATCTGCCTGTAATTTAGAGCTCTCTTAGGCTTTCAGAGTTGAGGCTGTCTCAGCTCGCATGGAACATCACACAAATATTCACTCTGTCCTATATGTACTACAATACGCACATGCATATGGATCTAGTCTCCAGTTTAATAGGTACACCTACATTGTAGCTACACTCATTAACCCCTTAAAATCCCAGGCTTAATACAGACTAAGACTTCTGCAACTACAGGGACTTCAGTGCAAACTGATGGAGCTATTCTTACATTATAGAATTGTGCAATAAGACTTTGGCCATTTGAGGGGTTAAACACCTACCATATACAGTACTGTGCAAAAGTGTAAGACCACCCTTTATTTATTTCATTTCCAGTTAAATATGGTTCATTTTTCAGGGGATATTCTCCAGCAGAGATAGTAGATATATTACACTGAAGTTACAAAAGTCAAGGGAAAATAATTTAAATAATGGGAGTTTCCAAAACTGAAGTTCAAAAATGATTAAAAGATAAAAAATGGGGCTCTTAACAACCATGCAAGACCTAGTAGACCAACAACATTGTCACCCTCAGCGCTAAAACCTTTCATTTATGGGAGATCCAGGCGTTTCTGTCCATCCTCCCATGTGAGAACACAACTCAATGCTATGAGTCTGAAAGAATGTGTAGCTGTTAAGAAGCTAGACAGAAAAAAAAAGTGCAATTCAACAATTTGTATTTACTGTCTGTTTTGGCTGGAAATTAAATTAATGATCGGGGGTCTGTTTTGCACAGTACCGTAGATGCATTTTGTAGGTTTACAGTTGCTGAATATAGCCCATCTGTCCCTGCACAATTTATCAGCTGCTCCATCCATCAATGGAAAGAGGCCATTGTAGGACCAGAGGGACACCCTAAGGGCCTTCTTGGCCTTCAAAGAAAGACTAATGATTTTTGGGAACTAAAATAAATACATGTTTATAATGATTTATTTGTTCATTTGTATTTAATTGAATCATGCTTGTATTTCAACTCTTGGGGACTCTTGTCATAACCTCCAAGTAAAACATGGAATGCCTTTATGAAGCTCTACATATCTGTGTTTAAACTGGAGCTGCCAAAAAATGTTAACGCTAATTGGCATTAGCTTAGCGCTAACAAACTACTAGAATCCCACATGGACACCAGCAGAAGCTATAGTTGAGGTGAGTTTTGCCATTTACAGCTCAAATTAAAAGCCTAGCTCTAATAGTCGTGGTTCTCCACTACATTAGACCACCACTGATATGGTGGTGAGAAGTTAGCTGAGTAGTGGACAGTTCTCTGGACAGCAGTGACACTGACAAGGAAGAAGCATTGTTATATATGTGGCACAAGTACCTGTGGATCATGGGCATCAGCATTGCAGGAGTTCTTCATAGTGGACACTTTATTAGAAACCCCTCCCTTGTAGTTCCACTTTGAAACTAGTGATCTGTTGATGCACATTTTGTGTTAGCCATCCTCTAGCCCTTCCTAAAAGGTCTGGTTTCTGGCCAATGGACCACTGTTGTTTGGATATTTTTTGATTAGCAGACCATTTCCAACCTAACAGCAATACTGACGTGTGTAAATAATTGAAAACCTACAAGATGCACTCAGTATTTCTGATAAAACGGACAATGAATGTAGATGTACTTAGGAAACTCCACGTCTTGTTACACAAAAGCTTTGGCAGTATAGCACACACCACACACACACAAAGGAACCTCCTGCTCTGGTTCTCTGTGGTTAAAGTACCCAGTAGTAGTTTAGAAGTATTTTATTTTATTTTTTTTATAGCTTCCTTTCTTTGAACCACCCATAGTGTCGCTGTAGAGCGGGTTAATTGTTTCAGTTATGCTGGTAATTAGTGGACTCGGAGTAGTGAAATTAAAAACTTCTGGAGACCAGCTTTACAGGACAACAGGGGAAGTTCCACCTTAACAGGCACCAGACCAGAAATTGCAGTAACATACGCAAGCAGTGTTTAATTAAGCCAGTCCTATAGAGTGTGGTTGGAGAGTGTGAGGGCCATAGAGCAGTACAGCTGGAAAAGGGAACCTTTTATACTGATGGTTCTGTGATACCTTCCTGCTATCTGTTGTATTGTGTTTATGGTCTAGGTGTGCATTATATTTACATTTGTGACCAATACTGTAATTAATTGTTTTTTATTAGCTCTTATTTTTCTTTCATTTTCATGTTCTCTTCATAGGAAATTCCATAGATGTTTCACAATTTCTGCTTAAATGTATCATTAGGATATAAACATTCAGAGTGATTTGATGGGAAATGCACCAGAAAGAAACTTACAGTCAGAATTGTTCACAGTGGTGGTGATAGGAACCAGACGTCAGAAGCGTTTAGTGCTTCTAAAAGCTCCCTCACAGAAAGCTTTTGCATGGAATGGTGCCTGAGAAACTGTTTTACAGTAGTGTTTAGACAAGGTTTTAGACTGAAATGTACTTTTTTAAAACCCATTCATGGTGTAGGACGTTGTAAATCAAAATAGTCCCCAAAGAAAAGCATTTTAAAAGTAACATTTTAAGTGTTTTTATTCTGATGACCCATTGTTTTTTATTCTGATGAGTTTTAAAGTTGTATGTTTGTTAGTTAGTTTGTTTTGTTTTGTTTAAATGCTGAAACACTGAACTGTTGATTTTTTGATATTGCCAGGTACACATACTGTAGTTGTCAAAAACCTTGTACTTCCATTTTCTTTCTTTTTTTTTTTTTTGTATAATCACAAAAGTTCAGTTATTCTTTGCATTTTGTTGAAATTTCATGATGAACAGACCAATATTACAGCTCAAAATTACTCAGAAAAAAAATAAATCTTTTTCCATTAACTTCCATTACAAGTTCAAAAATGTTTTGTCTTTTCATGTAAAGTTAGCAACTTGAAGGCATGAGGCGTTTTTGTTTTCTAGCATTGTTTCTTTTTTTAATAACAAATGTATATGTCTGGTAAAATTAAAAATGTTTTTTTCACATGTAGATTTACAGTAGATTAGTGGCTACTTAATTGCATTACTTTTGCAGTTATGTAAAAATACAGGACATCATTGTATTTTTTATTACAGATTATTACTGTAAATGTATAGCAGAATACAGTCATATGACAGCAATTTTGTGGTCCTGGTGACTGGGAAATAATGCAACTGCTATTTTACTGTTGTTTACAGTTAATATAGTAAATAATACAGTAATTTACTGTAGCTTTACAGTGATTTATTTATTTATTTATTTTTTACAGTATACAGATAAATGCAGTCTTTACAGGCATGTACCAGGTTTGAGGAGAAGGGTAGAGATGCAGTAAAGTACTAACATTCACTTGAGGACAGAGGATTAATAACCTTAGTTAGATCCTTTGTCAAACTTTTTTTCTTCCCATGTGCTTATGATTTTACATCTGAGAGAGGAAAAAATTATAAAAGTGTACAAAGTGGCAGCTGATTGGGCCATGTGTTCATATTGGGAAACAGTTACTCATATAGCTATATTGTGTGCTTAAGTGGTTTGGTTTCATTTAACTTTAACCATCAAACTCTTTTTTGCTTTGTCCCTTGCTGACATCACTCATTACAGAACACATCACATCACAAGTGAAACCGCCCCAGCCCCTAATTGCCCAGAAACCCCCTGCACTGGCCTCTGTAAAGGGGCGGTTAGAGGAGCCATTACACAATGCTGCGTCATTCCAGGGTTGAGGGTCTATGAGTCAGGGCTTGGGCCGCATCATTATAGGATCCCGCTGATGTGAAAATGTTTTACTCCAAAGGAAAAGGGGGGACAGTAGCTATAAACATGTTTCAGACAGTTCCCAAGATGGTTGGGAGTACAGCCTGAAATATTTATCCAAAATCAACAGGACCTGACTGGAGTCGGACATAATTTCTCGAAATTTGTTGGGCCTGGGTCCTGTTTTAAATTTCACGTTGAGGTTTCTCATAGCCGAAATTTACTGTTGTTTAATTTAACCATTTATTGTCCAATGGATATGGGACACTATTATTACATATCGCAGTTATTTTATGTATATAACACTTTAGGGACATATTACATTATTACGTGTAGGTACTTATATTTAGTGTGTCCACCTTTTGCCTTTATTACAGTTTCCATATTTTTGTGAGACTTGCTTCCTGTAAAATCTGCAGGAATATTTTTCCATTCCTCTAAAGTTCAATCGTAGAAGTTGGTTTCTGCTTCTCACAATCCAAATAATCATAGAACTATTCAATAATGTTGAGGTTGGAATTCTGGGGTGGCCAGTCTATTGCTCTGAGAACACCAGCAGCTTTTTTAGTTGTCCTACTTGACACCATCCTTTCAGACCTATAGTGTTGACTTGTCTTCTCACAGTGGAAGGATGGACAGAAACATGAGTGGGTTTTTTTTTTCAGATCTGAAGCAAAAGTAGAGCTTAATTTTCTCCTCTCCCTCAAAGAGGAAAGGTTTAATTATTGTTTACCTGTTTTTCATGGGCTACCAGGTCTTGCAGCATTTATTACTTCAAGGCTAGATTACTGTAATGCCCTACTGGCTGGATCTCCGAGCAAAAGCCTTAACAAGCTTCAGCTAGTCCAGAATGCTGCAGCCAGAGGTCTTACTAGAACCAGAAAATTTGACCATATCAGCCCAGTTCTATCAAACCTACACTGGTTACCAGTTAAATTTTGCATTGATTATTAAATTCTGTTACTGACTTATAAATCTGTAAACGGACTCGCCCCTCAGTACATGAGTGAACTTCTCTCCCATTAGGAACTATCACGCCTACTTAGATCACAAGGTGCTGGCTTACTATTAGTACCTTGAATTAATAAAGTTATGTCAGGGGGAGAGCCTTCTCATACAAAGCCCCCCGGCTTTGGGATAGTCTTCCTGTTAATGTTCGGGACTCAGTGTTTAAGTCTAAGCTAAAAACTTACTTGTATAGTCAAACCTTTGGTAATTAGTTTTCCCTGTCGGTTCTTTACCTGCCAGAGTCTCTGCTGCTCTGCTAACACTGTAATCTGTGATCAGTCACCCATTACAGAACTAACTCTCTGTGTGTTTTTCCTTTATTTCTTTTCTTTGCCAAGTTGAACAGCTGCTCATCCTGTTCGTTCTGATGCTGCTGCCTCTTCTGCCTTGATCAGGTGCCACTGCTGCCAGCCCTCTGGACCGGCTTGACCACCATTGAGCTTCATGCTGTACAGCGCCGTGCAAACCTCACCCTCACATCCTGACCCCACTGATGCTGCTGCTGCTTCTGCATAAACTAAACTAATCAAATTAATCATTTGCTCCACCTGTTTTCCCCGTTTTTGTGCTAACAGAGTCATAGGTTCCTCTCAAGGTTTCTTCCTGTTTCTCTTAGGGAGTTTTTCCTTGCCACTGTCGCCTCTAGCGACGCTCATGGGGGTTTGGACCCGGATTTCTTTTTGTAATGCTGATTTTATAAAGCTGCTTTGTGACAACACGTGTTGTAAAAAGCGCTATATAAATAAACTTTGCTTTGCTTTGCACTGAATAATACCTTAGTTGATTCAGAAGACAAAGATTTTGAATGGAAATTGTTGATGAATAATGTCCATAAAGTTGAAACATAATTTGTGTAGTTGATAATAAGGCTGTTATTTTTTCCTTTATGTCTGCTGCCTCAAATAAATGACCTCAGACTGCAATGAAGTGGACAGTGGGAGGTGGAAAAGGGACTGCTGTGTTTTCATATAACTTCAGTCATCGCTGTTATTTGTTGCATTACCAGTACAAAAGTTATGACAAAACTTTTACATTGGGAAAAAATGATGAACTGATGAACTGGTAACTACAATGCTCATAGTAACTGTAAACTTCTTCCATTAATTTCCCATCTCTAAAGCTCATTGTGGAAGCCTGTATGATTTTCCCATAAGCCTGCATTCTCCACTTGCTGACTGGAAAGGTGGACTAAAACTACTTCACTGTTTTAAGATGCTATGCTAGCCAACCCTTATTTCTGAGCTATAATTAATGTGTTTGTCCAAACGCTTTTCGAAATGCAGTGTTACATAATAAAAGCTACTGAGCCATATTCATGCACACCTCTAAAACACAGATTACACACATTTTTACTACTGTTGACTCAAAGCATCTAGGTGGAAGTTCATGATTGCACTAAACATCATAAAATGAAATCCAGATATGAAAATCTACTATGTATAATTAGAACATTTCAAGGAATTCTCATATTATTTATCAGAGATCAACGAGGCTGTCTGACCGCACACAGTAAAGACAATTTCCTGGCCATATATCATTTAATGTGGCAATGTGTCTACCTCAAGCAATAAATCCATGTAAGCACTCACTGAAATGGGCTTTCTCCAAGCGTGTCAATTCATTTGCGAGTGGAGACTAGCATGGAGGAAGTGAGTGAGCCAAAGACAGTATTTCTACATGGTTTTCTTGCGCTGCCCCCGCGGAGGTGAATAGCTGGCCACAGTGGAAGACTCCCCAGGTGCTTATTAGGAAAAAGAGCAGACGAGTGCTAAGAGCTATTACTAGACTGAGGACAGAAGGAGCCTAAATGATGGAAAAAAACCACTTAAAACTACATTGAGCTGAGCGTAATGAAATGCACACTCAGAGCTTTCTTTGATAACTCATATTATCTTTAATTGCATTGACGAGCCTCAGCACACAGCTTTATCAATTGATTATTCCAGCCACTGTTGTGATTTCCTGTCAGTGAAAGGTAAAGCATACAAAAATTGTAGTCATTTATAAGTATTTTGGCTCAAATATGAAGAAGTACTCAAGATGTAGAAGTACTCAATAAAAGTAAGGATAAATCTACATAGAATAAAATGTACATGCACAGCATGCAATAATTTGAAATTTAAAGGCAACAACCAAATCTTAGAAACTTCATTTCCAAAAAAAGGATTATATGTGAAATGGAAATAAAAATAGAAACCATTTTGACTTGTTTTTGAATAAAAACAGAACAAAGACAAGCAATTTAATGCATTACCTTATGACCTTTCTTGTGTTTTTGTAAATATATGCGCAAACTGAAACTGATGCCTGTAACATTTTCCAAAAAAGTTGGAAATACAGCAATTTAAGACTAGGAAAAACCTGTTCAAAACAGGTGGTGCAATCATGCTTGAGTATAAAAGAAGCATCCAGGAAAGGCCTACAACTTTGAGGAAAGATGGTGAAAGGGAAAGTGGTTCCACTTTGAATAAAAAAGCATCAGCAAATAACCCAAGAGTTTAAGAACAACATTCATCAATGAGCAAATTACATATTTCACCCTCTACACAGCATAATATTGTGGTGGTTGCCCCTGGCTCCAGTTCACAGAAGGAGCTCTGGAGGCATGGATTGAAATGCCGTGCCTTGCGCCTCGCGCCCAAGCCCCCAGTGGGGCCTTCTCCTCCAAAGGCATGTTAAGTGTCGTTGTATATATTATTTATGTTGTCGTCCATTAGTTTAAGATGTGTGTATGTGTTTATTATGTTATTTTGTGTTGGGATTGGATTTACTTAGAATGGATCACATGCTTACCACAGAGTGGAATTGCATGGCTCGTTGTGAATTTGACTGTATTTATGTGCGTTTTTCTGCTGGTGAAAATAAAGGGCACTTCTGAGAGCAGAAATGGCCTCTGCTGTGTCTCTTCTTCACCAAGACACTTCAATATCTTCAAAAGATTCATGGAATCCTGAGAAATCTCGTGTGCCTAAAGGGCAAGGCTGAAAACCACAACTGAATGACTGTGACATTTGACCGATCAGAAGACGGCTTTAAAATGGAGATCAACATATGGAATTGGGAATATTTTAACAAACCATTGTCAATAAACAATGTTCGTCACTGCATCCACAGAAGACTGTTTATGTAAAGAATGGACATCATGTTCTCTGAGCCAAAGAAAATAAGGAACACTCAGAATGTTACCAGCGTAAAGTTCAAAAGCCAGGGTCTGTCATGGGGGTTGTATTAATGCCTATATTAAGGGCAACTTCACATCAGTGGAGGCTATTTTAATGCTGAATTTTGCATATTTTTGGAGCAACACATGCGATGATGTTTTTTTCAGGGACCTCCATGCTTCTTTCAACATGACAACAGCAAACCACAATCTGCACAAGTTACAGCAGCAGGGCTGCATAATGAGAGAGTGTGGATGGCCTGTCTGCAAGACCCACAATGAAAAAAGCAAAATACAGCAATAAAGGCCCTGTAGAGCTGCACAAATGAGTTTGGAATGAAAGAATAATAAAAAAAAAATGCTTTGAAAACTGGATCAGTTGACATCTTCAGTCTCCAAACAATTATGAAGTACAAGGAAATGTGATGTAACACAGTGGTAAATATCCTGTCCCAAATTTTGGAACATGTTGCAGGCATAATGTTTTGAATGAGTATATATTTACAAAAAGTATAATGAACATAATGATGTAAAACCTCAAAAATTGTGCTCTTATACTGTTTTCAGTTTAATGCAGGTCAAACACAATTTATTAATTCCTGCATTCTGTTTTTATTAGCATCTCACATACTGTCCCAACTTTGTTGGAATTATGGTTTGTATGACTGACCACAATAACAAACAACAAATCCAACTCACCCATACAGACAGCAGCATGAGAAGAGCTAATGTTTTCCTGCCTTTGCACAAATAAAATTGACCACAGGGCAGAAAGAAGCAAGCTCACACTGAGAAATTCATGCACGCCTTAATTTTACGTTCACATGCATCTTTATTTTACATTCAACAACCAACACATGTGTGCGCCTTGATTCCTTACAGAAATACTCAAGTAAGAGCAGTGTGTCCTCTATTAAAGCAACTTGGATGAGCAGTTTATTCAAAAAGTTACATAAATCTAAATGTAGCACATTATAACCTTCCTCTGTTTCTTGCTACCAAAAAACCTCCACAAAGCTGGAGCAGACATAGGAAGTCAACACCTGTTTAATCCAGTACATTAAAATCCACAAGCCAACATCATGGTTGAAGTACCATCATGGTTGATCCATCAAAGCAATGAAGCAAACGTGCAGAAAAAGCAATCAAGAGTGAATCCCAAAGAAAACTGCCTTAACATAAGTGAAAGTAATGGAGTGCTTCATGAAGGCCAGAGTCTTGGAATACCTCAAGTTGAGTACATTGATAAAGCACATTTAACCCTAGGAAGGATTATTATTATCAGCACTTTGCTATCTCAAAGTATTTACCTAATTAATTACATAGTTATTATACAATTACATGGTTATACATTTTCCACCAACTGTATGCACAAAAATAATTTTTAATCTGACATCATAATAAAATATCTTCTACTTGCAAGCACAAATGCATGGATTGAATATTTAGAGTCAGCACTTTTTACAGAATCCCTCCAGGGTCGGGAAATAATAATTGCATTTCTGCGCTGTATTATCGCAAAGATATTAATGGAAACACAGAAAAACATCCAATTTGATGTGCCAACCCTAGAGGGTTAAACAAGCTGATACATTAATGGCCTTAAAGACAAATGAAAGAACTTTAAAATGTATTCTCTACTGAACAGGAGGCCAATGAGGCACTGCTAATAATATGGTCATTTTGGGGTAATATGGTCATCCTTCTGTGATCAAGTTAGAACTCTTCTGCTGCATACAAGCTGTAATTTATCTATACTTTTTATAGATAATAATACAATGTTTCACCCTTCCATTCCACCATGTTCCATCCCTCAGCTAGATCAGAGACCCTCCCTGAAATCATGAATATAATGGGGTCCAAAAGACCACCAAAAAGACCACCATTGAAAACGCTCCTATTCAGCATTTTTTTCTAATTTAATATAGTTTTTACATTACAAATGAAAATTGATGATAACAATTTGAGTGAAAAGTAGACATTTTAACATGATTTAAGAATTTTTTTAATTCATGCATGCCACAAGTTGGCGCTAAAGGCTCTGATGACTGGATCAAATCAAAAGGATCTGATGAGTGGAGTCATCAGAACACAAGCTTAAATGGAAGGGAGATCTAACCTTTTTATACAAAGGTCTTAACAGGGTCAGTGTCACTAATGTGGACTCATAGAAATACTCCAGAATCACACTTATTTCTGTTATGGAATCCATCCCTGGTGGAGTGTACCCAGTGAATATTGACACCTGTGGCTTCTTGTATCTCTGGTTAGTGGAGTATATTGAACCCTATGGTGTTCACAACCTTGCCTGTGTGTCAAATGCGATGTTTCTATATATGTTTCTCTATCTTAGTGATAACAAAGCACAGAAACATGATTCACACATTTCCTGAATCTATAGAGTCTGCTCTTTAGTCTCCATCTTATTGTGAAACCATTTGGGACTCATATCCAGAGTTATGAGGCTATGAAGAGGGGTTGAGAAACGTCATCTGGCCTTTACTTCACTGTTTGTATGAAACTGACCAATGGACAGTCAGGAAATCACTAAGGACTTATCCATCACGTCAGAATCCCATCAATCTTCATTCAGTTTTATCGGAGACACATGTGGAATGGCGTGCAAAGAGTTTACAGTCGCTGAATTTGATGCAGCGGTTTTGGAAATGAGTGATGAAAATAGCAAAGCATTTTGATATGAAACATATGGATATCACGTTATATACAAGTGTCTTTAAAGGTGACTTTAAGAAGATATGCAAAAATCAAGAAAATGCGTTTAGACCCCAGAGGGTTAAACTCCACCTTCACAGACTCTCAGTGAGAAGCCTTACGCTTTCCTATGTGCTTGTCTTGTCACCTTTTTTTAAATTTTTGATTCTTACTTTGATTCTTAGTTTTTGATTCTTCCTTTGTTCTGTATGTTTTCTATTGTTTGGTTTTGTATCTGTTTGTCCATTGGCATTAGCATTAGCATCTTCCTTTTTATATATGATAATCCTTGATATTTGTCTGTACATTGACATGTAAGGGCTTAAACCTGGGAACTGAAAGTTTTAGAATTTTTAAAAATCTGAAGCAAAGAAAAGATGTAATTAGGAAGAAATCGTAATAACAAACCAGGCCAGGAGGGTTAAGGATACTACAGCAGAAGATCTACTAACAACATAGGAAGAGGCCAGATCTTCTGCTATAGTATCATTAACTGTCTCAGCCTCCCAGATTTTGGTAACACTTCATTTAGATAACTCACTTTAGATGCTTTGTAGACAATTTAACTTTTTCTTACATTCAGCTGAATATCTACCAAATTCACCTTCATTTCCTTTAACTCTAAACCTGGCTCTAATTCTAACCTTAAACCCAAACCAAAACCTAAACCCAACCCTAACCCTGGTCCAAATCACTGATAGTTTATTCAAAATTTGAATATCTGTAATTAATCTACAGTGGGCTGTGGTATACTAGGCAAATAAAGTGAAAACCAGAATTTCAGTGTGGTTTCTGAGTTTTGGACCCCACAGTATGGAAATAAAATGCATTGATACACATTGACTTTAAAGAATAAGCATTGGGCACAGAGTTTTCAAACTAGCACTGGTGCAGCACTTTAGGGTTTTTCCCCATCTTCCATTTTGTAAGCCTTGGTTAAACCTTCTTGTAAGAGTTCCTGCTCTGGCACTTTTGCTGCTGTTGGTCAGCGGAGTGGCTGTACTGCCGTGAGAGTGTGTTTAGTAATCAGGCTGTATTTACAACCTGCTCAGCTTGGTGTACTGGAGCCCTTCAAAGCAGAAACACGTGGATGCACTTGGATGCAACTCGCCATTTAAACATGGGCAGCAAAAGCACTGCAGCAATGAGCAAACAAACACTGCCACATTTTCCTTCAGCTGTGACTAAGACTTGGGTTGTAGAACAAGGGATGTGCTTATAGTTCATGTAGGAATGTGACTTTTTATGGAATATTACAGAATATATACCATCAGTGCAGAGAAATATTAACAAAAATTAAGAAAATACTTGTAAGATTTAGGCTTGAAATACAGTATAGGAAGCAACACTTGTGGCTTCACTGGCTCTTAGCAAGGAACTCAAATTTGCTGAGGAGTTTTAGACATATATGACTGAACCTGCTGCAAACTGCCTCTTAGCAGTAGTTTAATGCATGTCACAATGCACACTAAGAAGTCAATCACCCCCTTAAAATCCCAGGCTTATTACATTCTAAGGCTTATTGTTCAGTAACTACAGGCACTTCAGTGCAAACTGGCTGAGCTATTCTTAGGTGATTGAAGTGTATAATCAAACTTTGAGCCAGTCAGTGGGCCTTGGCCATTTAAAGGGTTAGCCAAACATGACTGTGACTGTGAGTCAATTTGCGTGATAAAGATTTTCTGATAGCAGGTCTGTCTAAAACAATCATATTCTGATTGAGTCTTCCATTAGTGTAACCCACTTGTAGTTGACATGAGCTGGGCATTATCCTATGTTGTTTTTCTATTGGCAAATTTTTAGACGTGAAGTGTAGCAGCCTTATATCTGGAAGCAAAATCTCCTGCTGCATGCTACAGTCCCCATTCAACATGAAAAACTGTTATACATATATGTTTCACCAAATGTTCCTGTAGTGACTATTTATGTAGTGCCACTTTTAGCTCATTTTGAGCAGAACTCAAAAAATAGATAGTACATGACTAGCAAACACACATTGTGCACATCATCACTTTTTTCATTAACACACAAAAAAGTTCAGCAGTGACAATTCTTAAGCCTTCATACCAATTTTCAGATTTTGGGACACACTAACTTCAAAACAATGGGATCTAACTGCTCACCATGTGGCCATGAAGTACATGAATGCAGTCTCACGTCCTGCTCTAAAATGCAGGGGTGTGGCTAAAATGAGGCTCTGCTGATGGACTAAAACTTCTTGTCTTTCAATAGTGACATGAAAATGTGAGACAGCAATTTTTTAACAGAACTGAAATTTTTTAAATGAAATTAAAACTTTAACTAATGGTGAATCTAAACTTTAATTTCACTTTAAAAGAAATCAAAAAGGTATTAAAAAAAATGGAAAAAATAAGGTTTGAGACAGCCACATTCCTATAGAAGTTACCCTATCATAACAATGAGATGTTCATATATTTAGTAGTTGTTATTATCTCGACACATACATGTATATATATATATATATATATATATATATATATATATATGCAGAGTGGTTGCCTTTCCCATTCACTTGTGGTGAGGAGTGCTCCTTCCTTGATTCGGACAGCTGGAGCTTGTTTGGAGAGGAGTATAACCAGCAGCATGAGCATCATAAGTATCTGGCGTGCGAGACAGAAAAGGATGTTGGCCTTGCAGTCACACACAGGGAGAGAGAAAGAGCCAAAGAGCATGAGAGACTCAAAAAAGGACTGAAGTAAGTAAGATTTGTGATAGAAGTCGGGTTGAGCTGGTTTGTGTCATTCATAATGTGTAAATAAACCATTTTGGTTCACTTGCGCTGGTATGTGTGTGTGCATCTAAGCCTTCATCTCATTCCTTACAACCTCAGACACAGTAGTCTATCAGTGAGAAGACAACTTAACACTATGGGACTTAAAGAATGCGTAGTTGTCAGGTAGCCATTACTGAGAAAAGGAAATAGATAGAAAATCTAGAAAACATTGAAATAGATACAATTGATAACAATTTCAATACAAAGAAGCAGCTGGTGTTCTCAGTACAATAGACTGACCACCCCACAGTCCAGTCTTCAACATAGTAGAATTTGTTTGGAGTTACTTGGATCATGAGAAGCTGAAACTGCAACAAACTTCTAAGACTGAACTTTGGAGGTGTGAAAAAAACATCCATGTAGGCCTTTTTTGCAATCTTAAATGTTGTTGACATTGCAGTACTACAGTATATATCTTTCATTCATTTAGTTTGTCAGTTTGGTCTTCTGTGTTCACTTGGTATCAGAGAGTGTACTGTCTGGTTTTATAAAACAGATCCGTTTTATCAGTTCCAATCCTAAAATCTGATTGGCTGAGCCGCGTTTGAAGCCGTTGTAAAATCCATGATATACCACTCCTATGACTGCCTCACAACAACTGAATTGTGTATTATTGCGCCACAGCACGAAAAAAGCCCTTCTGCTATTAATGGAATAATCATTGACTCTCATGCTGCTTGCATGGACCACCAAGTATATTGATGAAGTAATAACCCATTTTTTGTTTAAACTGAGGGGATGGTGACTTATATTCTTAACTAGAACTAGGCTGGTCAGCTAGCCAACAGGTCAAAACTCCATCATTAATATCAAAGACTTGAAATAAAGTACTTACGGTATGATTAACTGTAAAACAGCAGTATAAAAGTCTTAAAAATGTCACTTGAATGGATTAAGCCCTTCAAATGTTCGTATTTCAGTCAGAAGTCGCGTCAAACCCAGGCTGAATCCCAAATGGCTCTGTACTCCCTAAATAGTGTGCTAGATATGAAAGTTTAGAAATTCTAGCCTCTACAGCCAAATAGCGCTAGTCCCAAATGACTATTTCTTAACTATATTTTGGACCATTGAGGTGAGATCTAGTATAAATTCCTATGTAGTGCACTATATAGGGAGAAGGGAGCCGTTTGAGATTGAACCCCAGTGTGAGAAGAGAGGCGCCTCTAGACTGGGGCTAAATAAGACTCATGGTGGTAATCTGGTGACCAAAAGTACTTATAAAGCAAACGTTTTTGCAATAAACAGTGCTGTGTTATCATATGTTCATTCTTATACAACAAAAACAAAAAAAAGAATATGTAATGATGGAAGTGTACAACGTTGGGCAACTGAACATCAGCCATCTATGGTTGCATGACAAAGAAACCATACTCGAAAGGAACTACATTTCTTCGTGCAATACTTGAATAACAAATTATTTTCTGAAAAGTCGTGTATTTGATCATATTTTATGTTTGTCACCGTTTTATAAAAACAATAAGTCACTTGAGGCTCTGTGTTACTGCAATTTTATCATGGGAAGGGAGTTTTAGGCACTAACCTTTGGCGTCTCGTGGCTTATTGCTTTAATGTACCACAGTTCTTAACCTGGGTAACTTGGAGTTTATTGCTAGTATTTACAGTTTGTGAACCATCATGGTAAACTTGGCAATTCAAATTTCTAAAGACCATCTAACTGGTTGGAAAAGGCAGTAGGTGTGTGTTCTATCTTAACTGTCCATTGAGGATATTCACTCTGCTTCCTCTTTCATTTTGTTAAGAAAAGAAACATCAAATATTTTCAGAGTTGCTGATCTGAAAGTTCACAGCTAATAGAAATGGTAGCTTTATTTTTCCTTCAAGCCACAGCAGAAATCATGGATTTTCTTTCCATATCTAGACTTGCAAACGTTCATTCAGTCTCTATTTAAGAGCTGTGCCATTATCAGCACTTTACACAGTGCTTTAAGAAATACATATTTCTGAAGCATTTCCATAAATTCTCTGGTTTGTTGGGACCATTAAAAAAACATGCACGAAAGTCCGCTCAGCAAAAGTGAAGCTTAATGTTTATAAATCCAATGAATTGCTTCATGATATCTCTGAAACGTCCCAGTTCTCTGGCCTCGCTAACATAGACCACAAAATTGACATACATTGATGCCTTTTCCTAAGTTTCCACAATATTTTTTCTTCACCGGATCACTGTGCAATTCAGTTTAACGTTTCGC
This sequence comes from Colossoma macropomum, assembly GCF_904425465.1. Classification (NCBI taxonomy): domain Eukaryota; kingdom Metazoa; phylum Chordata; class Actinopteri; order Characiformes; family Serrasalmidae; genus Colossoma; species Colossoma macropomum. The sequence continues at coordinate 29,085,303 of NW_023494801.1, read as the reverse complement.
TTTAAGTGCGGTCTGGTGCTACGGCGCTTTCGGGAGTACGTTTTACAGTTCCACTGCTTACATTGGACAGTCATGCTTTTACAACCTCTGATGTCATTGATGTTTTTAGGGGCTTGTGAAGGAGCAAGCAGGCAGTGTGTGCACAGCACAACCAAACCCAACTCAGCTGTGGTCTAGAGGTCTGACACTCATTCTAGAGCTCCTCGCAAAGTTCTAGATTTCATATCCATCAATTCAGCTGATTGCATTCTTTAAATGTATAAACTCAGCAAGAATAGGTCAAATTCAATTAACTTATTCTTTATCTTGGTGTTTGACCTCAGCAACTCACAAAGGTGAAAAACTGCCATGTTACTAAATTGTAATTATAACAATAATCAACTATAATCATAAGTAAAAGATTTTATTTGCTCAGAAAAACATATATGTTCTATAAGAACAAATACAAATAATATTATTATCATAAGCATTGATTTTATGTTTTTTGTTATGTTATTGATGGTAGTTCATCATATATATATATATATATATATATATATATATATATATATATATATATATATATATATATGTATATATATATATATATATATATATAATTAGTTTTTTTTTTAAGTACACTTTATAGCTGCCTACTTGACCTACATACATACAGACATACATATCTGAATATGTACAGATATCCACACATCTTATGTGTACATCTCCTGAGCTCCTTTTATATTAACTATTCTTTTTTTAATTATTACTCTGTATTCTATATTCTATTTATTATTATTTTTCAATTTACCCTTACCTCAGTAAGGTTAATAGTCTATCTGCTGTCTTGTCTGTTTAGTATGGCAAAATAAAGTGATACTGATATGTATAAACAATACAAACAATAAAAAGTCTGGCACCACTCTTTATTAATTTAATCCAAAAGAGGCCATTAAGTACAAGATCTGATGTTTTAGATTACATACAAAATAATCTACTTGCATAAGGAAGGGGATTGCCTTATATTTCTATGTCTAAGATTTCTATGTTTTCCCTGTCATTTTTAATGTTAATGATTTTTTTAAAGCTTCACTGATCATAGAAACAATAAACAGCAAATTATGTTCTTCATTTACCTAGTAATAATATTTAGTAGTTGCCTAACAATAGTGAGAGTTAACCCATTTTCACAGTAGTCATAAAATGCAAATTGCCTGTTATTGGAGGTCCCTTTTTGAGCCCCTGTTTTTGAGCTTCGCATTTTTGAAAATAATATTCATGTCATATATTTTGATGGAAATGCATTTGATTTACAGACAAAATGGATTTGCATTTTTGTGCATGAACAAGAAACACAACATTTATAAAAAGTGTTTTTATTGTGGCAGTTGCACATAATTCTTTGACATGAAAAAAGCTGCAGTTGTGATGTCCATTTTATCTCTGTTTGCAGTCTTTGTGGAGAGGTATGAACTATTTTTATAACAGAGGGTTCTCACTCCTCCCCTTTCACCCCCTTTCACCCTCATTGCTCACCAGCAGCACAACACAGAATCACAGTATTTCATACACAGAGAGACAGCAACAATAATGTGATTCTGTGTTGTGCTGCTGGTGAGCAATGAGGGTGAAAGGGGAGGAGTGAGAACCCTCTGTTGTAAAAAGAGTCAGTTTACATTTTGCAGGAGTAATGGTCACTAGACTGTCTGCAGGAAGGGGCTAACCTAATTAATTCTACACTTAGGCATGTCAGACACTGTAATTTACTATGACTACAACTATAACAGTCTGTTATAACTGTCTCCTGCTGATAACATTGCACATATTAAAATGTCATTTTTATATATGATCAAAAAGTGATCAAAACGTGAAAAACAAAATAAAACAAAAAAAAACAAAGAAAAAAAAAAACAAAGTTGAAATTTCCTTCACTGAATCTTGCATGTGTAGTACAACTATGACTTATAAGTTTGTGGCACAAAGAAAATATTTATGTTATAACTGTCCCATATTTTTATGCAAAATGCAAAAATACTAGAAATTTTGTGTTATACATGGTTGGTCATGTTGTGGTTGTTCACGGTTGTGATGACCTGTCATGATATTCATGATAACACAATGTATCTGTCATCTTTTATTGCTTAAGCTACACAGATCACATTTCATAATTGTTCCAACAGAAATGTTCCATCTGGCTCTTCATGTTTGTCATGTTGACAGTCTTCCATTATGTGATTTTTGATTCAATCCAATTCAGTTGTATTTATATTGCGCTTTCTCCAACAAACGTTGTCCAAAGCAATTTCCCAGAAATGCAGGTCCAGCCCTCTCAGAAGAAACACTGAGAGGAAGCAAGACTCAAAAGGAGAAAGTTCTTAAGAGCATGAGGACGACATAGAGGAACCAAGACTGAAAAGGGAAAACTCAAGAAACCAAGATTCAAAAGGAAAAATTCTCTAAGAGCATGAGGAAGAACCACTGAGAGGAGGCAGTTCTTGAAAGAAAAAACTATCTAGGAATATAAGAACATGATTAAAAAGCACTGACAGGAACCAAGACCCAAAAGGGAAAACTCCCTAAGTGCATGAAGACAGCTAACTAAGACTTCAAAGGAAACAAATCCCTTAGAGCAGGAGGAAGAACTGCTGAGAGGTGCCAAGATTCGTAAAGAAAAATAACCTAAGAGCAGGAAGAAAAAACACTGAGCGGAACCAAGACTCGAAAGGAAACATTCCCTAAAAGCTAGGAGAAGAACCAGTGAGAGGAGCTATGCCTCATAAATAAATAAAGAGGATGAGGAAGAACCACTGTGAGCAAGCAAGATTCAAAAAGAAAAAATCTCTAAGAAGAATTGCATGAAGAAGAAACTCAGAGAGAAAGCAAGATTTAAAAGGACAAACTCTCTAGAAACATATAAACATTGGCAAGAAATACTGAGAGGAACCAAGACTCAAAAGAAAAAACTTACTAAGAACATAAACAAAACCCACTGAAGGGAACTAAGACTCAAAAGGAAAAATTCCTAATAGGATGAGAAAGAAACACTGAAGGAAACCAAGATTCAAAAGGAAAAACCTTTAAAAGAGCAGAAGGCAGAAACACTGAGAGGAAAAAGTGCTTGAAAAGAAAAAAAAAAAAATCTCTAGGAACATAAGAACATAAGTAAAAAACACTTAGAGGAACCAAAACTTCAAAGGAAAAAAATCCTTTAGAGCATGAGAAAGAACTGCTGAGAGGAATCAATATTCAAAAAGAAAAACTAAAAGCATGAAGATAAAACACTGAGAGGAATCAAGACTCAAAAGCAAACCTTCCCACCAGTTTGATCCCTGGTGATGCTACAGCCACCTGTGGCAGGGAGTCCAGGAGAGCAAAACTGGTACTGATTTCTCTGTGTGGGTTGGATGGTCCCCCATCTCCCCCATTACTCAGCGCGACACTAGTCAGCGCTCGCGTCTGTTAGGTGACATAACAGCTGCCGTTTGATGCTTTCCTCTGAATGTGTTCAGCTGTCCAATGATGTCACATTAGCAGCATTTCGAAAAGATGCATTGGCTGGATTCACAGGACTCAGAAGAAGCCTGTGCTAACCTTCGCCCTCCTAGTGCTGGTGGTATTGTGTGGTTGTGGGAGTCCTAACTAATGGGTGAAATATGACTAAATTGGAGAGCAAATTGTGAAAAATAAAAATAAACTTCCTAAGAACATAAGGAAAAATCAATGAGAGCAACAAAGACTCAAAAGGAAATGTTCTGTAAGTGGATGAGGAAGAAACATTGAGGGTACCCAAGACTTAAAAGGAAACTCCCTCAGTGCATGAAGAAGAACCAGTGAAAGGAACCAAAACTTAAAAGGAGATCCTCCCTAAGAGCATGAGGAAGAAACACTGAGTGGAACTAAGACTAAAAAGGAAAAACTCTTTAGGAACATTAGAACATAAGTAAACAATACTGAGAGGGTCTAATACTCAAAAGGAGAATGTCCCTAAGAGCAGGAGGAAGAAATACTGACAGGAACCAAGACTCAAAACTATCTAGAAACATAAGAACATAAGTAAAAAAAACATTGAGAGGAACAAAGACTCATCAGGACAACCTCCCTGAGAGCATGAGGAAGAAACACTGAGAGGAACCAAGACTCAAAAGGAGAACCTACCTAAGAGCATGAGGAAAAAACATTGAGAGGAACCAAGACTCCTCAGGACAACCTCCCTGAGAGCATGAGGAAGAAACACTGAGAGGAACCAAGACTCAAAAGGAGAACCTACCTAAGAGCATGCGGATGAAACACTGAGAGGAATCAAAACTCAAAAGGAGAACATCCCCAAGACCATGAGGATGAAACACTGAGAGGAACCAAGACTCAAAATGAGACTAAATTGATAGGTTTGCAATAAAGAGAGGAACTCAGATCAACCAGAGTTCTTGTCTCATATCTTACCCACAGAGTCCCCTAAACAGTCTCAAATGAATGAACACCAATGAGGCTTTAATTCAGCAGCATGTGGAGAAGGCCATCTACAGCGTGAAGTCTGACTGGTGGATCGTTTTCTGACCGGCTGCCTATCCGGGTGAGCTGTGGGGAACACATGCGTCTGCTGTCTCTAAGTTGACCTGTGAGGTTAACACTAAATGAAGAGTGTTATGAAATGCGTATGTCTTGGAGAGGAGAAGTGTGGATGCCATACTTTTGGGCCTGGGTGGTCTCCTGGCAAACGGCAAAGTTCAGAGCTCTACAAACATCTGTGTCATAAGAGGCTGTCAGCAGATTCTCTGTGACCTGTCAACTATCTTCCCTGCTTTCTTCTTCAAGGCGTGTTGGATTGGAAGCAGGAACCAAACAAAATGTTGCTATTAATCAGCATTAAACAATTTCATAATTTGTCAGTGAAACATTTGTATTGTGTGTTTACATGGCTAAAAATGTCTCTCGCTCTTTCTCTTCCTGCTCTTCTTTCTAGGACTGGCATTGAAAGCAAGAACCAAACAAAAGATTGCTATTAATCAGCATTAGACAATTCAGTGTTTTGTAAATGGAAATCATATTGTGTTGTGTGTTTATATAGCTGAAAATACTTTATTTCTCTCTGAGGAACAGCTGCCTTGCTGCACTAAGGAACAACCGTTTAACTGCATTGAAGAACAGTTGAACTGAGGAATAGCTGCAGTGTTGCATTGAGGAACAGTTCAATTCCTGCACTGAGGAACAGGTGCAGCAATCCACTGAGGTACAGCTGCATTATTGCACTGATGAACAGCTGCATGAGCTAAAACTACGCTACTGCTTGATGAACAGCTACAACACTACAATGTTGCATTACTTGACAATGGAACAGCCATTTTGCTGCATTGAGGAATGATCACATTACTGCATAGAGGAGTCGTTGCTTTACTGTACTGAAGAGCTGTGGAACAGCTACATTTCTGCACTGAGGAACAACTACATTACTGCATTTAGGAACAGCTGCATTACTGCACAAAAAACAGCCAAACTGCTACACTGAGGAACAGCTGTATTGCTGTATTGCCGCATTGAAAAACAGCTGCACTATTAAATTGAGGGCCAGCTGCACTTCTACATTGAGGGACAACTGTATAACTGCATTAGTGAACAGCTGCATTACTGCACTGAGGAACAGCTGCGTAACTGCATGGAGGAACTGTTGCACTGCTACACAAAGAGACAGCTACTCTGATGCACTAAGAAACAGCTGCACTGCTTCTTTGAAAAGCAGCTCCCTTACTGCATTGAGAAACAGCCATAGTACTGCGCTGAGGGTCATCTGCATTACCCTATTGGTGAACAACCACATTGCTCCACTGAGAAACAGCCACATTACGCATTATATTCACTGCACAAATGAACAGCTACAGTGTTGCATTAGTGACCAGCTGCACTGCTGCTCTGACAAACAGTGAAAGGCCCCATTAACGCACTAAGCAACAACCAAGCCACATGAGTGCATGGAGGAATTGACATGGTGTTGCATTGAGGAATAAACATAATACCTGCATTGCTGCACTGAGAAACAGCCACATTACATGTTACATCCACTGCACAAAGGAATAGCTACAATGTTGCATTAGTGACCAGCTGCACTGCTGCTCTGAGAAACAGTGAAGGGCCCCATTAATGCACTCAGAAAAGCCACATGGGTGCATCTAGGAACTGACACAGTGTTGCATTGAGGAATAAATATAATAGCTACATTGCTGCACTGAGAAACAGCCACATTACATATTACATCCACTGCACAAGGGAACAGCTACAGTGCTGCATTAGTGACCGGCAGTGCTGTCACCCTGAGAAACAGCGAAGCCCCTCTTTAATGCACTCAGCAACAGCTGCATGAGTGCATCAAGGAACTGACACAGTGTTACATTGAGGAATAAACATAATATATGAGTATAATAATATATGATCATCAAACTTATGACTTACTTATTAACACATTTCAAACTCAAGAATGCCAAGTCACATGTTACTGCACTGAAGAACAGCCAGAATACTGCGCTAAGCAACAGTAGAGTTATGGATATGTCCATAACAGGGATGACATTAAGGGACTTTATGGGAAAGCGGACATCCGGCATTTGTGATTGAGATTATGAGACATGCTCAGGATATCAGCATTATTACTGTTATATCCCAGAGATTACAACACAGGCATCTTACACACAGGATCACAAATAGAATAAAACAGACAAAAGAGAGGAGGATATGCAGGATGAAAAGATAATCATGCTCTTCCTCATAAAGTAATACTTAACATGATCCTTTTCCACAACTTTATCTTGCTTTAAACTAACTGCTGTCTAATACCAGACAGTGATCTGCTGTTTAGAGATCTTAAGAACAATATTTTCTATACTGCTGAAGGAACATTGAGGAAAAACACTAGCAAAGCAAAGCAAAGGTACATTTACCCCCTTTTAAATGGTCAGGGCCCAACAGCAGGCCCAAAGTTTTAAGTATACACTTGTAAAACCTAAGGATAGCTGGGCTAGTTTGCATTGAAGTTCCTGTACTTACTGAATAATAAGCCTTAATATGTAATAAGCCTGGGATTTGATTTGACAAACTATCTTGGAGTTCAAATAATAGCCCTCAATCATATACTCCTTGTTTTAAGGTCTACCGTCTGCAGCTATGTATGAACTGTGGACCCACACGTTAAAAAAGAAAACCGTAAATCTACAATAATGTGGAAAAACTAGTGCACCCATAACCATGGAGCAATGTTTATTTGCCAAGTATAATAAATGTATAGGCAAAAACATGAGGCCATTGTTCTACTGTCAGGGTCTAAAACCTCAATCAAAGACGTATGCGCCTGACTAAAAATAAATCTAAAGGTTAAAGATGAAGGGAAACAAATCAGAATGACTGTGCTGGTAGTTTCCAGCTTTAGACTAAGACCCATCAGACATTAGAATTGTATATATGTCATACAGACAGCGATCACTTACAAGGAGGTGAGGAATGAGCTCAACAAGGAGGCACTTTGATCAGTTATCTTTCATGGTGCAAAAATTAAAACAAAGTCTTTGTATTGTAATCAGGTTTTTTTATTTTTTTTATTTTTTTTATTTATTTTTTTTTAGATACTTTAAAGACATCACTAAAGAATCCTGAGACATATCAACTGATTCACCTTCTATCTACACTGTAAAAAACACAATGTAAATGATGTGAATTTACAGTAATTAACTATTATTTGCAAAAGATAAACCAAGCTTTTTCACTGATCCACACTACTGCAGCAAGTAAGGTTAACTCAACCAGCTCAATCAATATACAGGGTGTCCCAAAAAATTGACATCATTTGAGATCATATGTGAGTAACTACATGTCCTAGGCAAACAAAATTAAATAGGCTTCATGTTGAACAATACAAGATTTATTCATCAAAATTCGAACAAGAAACTCGGGAGATGTAGATTTTACAACTGATTTCACAGAGCTTCACAAATGTGATATCTTCCGATACTGGTGTTCGTCCAGATCCCTTTGCCCTGCACAGACAGCCTTCCTCTTTGAATTTTTTGTGCCATGCCCAAATCTGCTTTCCAGTTGGTGCATTTTTATTGAATTTTCCCAAAAATGCATGCTGCACACTCTTGTTTGACCGTGTTTGAGCATATTCTGATAAATATGTTGATGAAAACTCATCAAATACAATATTACAGTGATGTTGGTGATTAATGAGGAGACATAGCTGAACATGTTCCTGTTTAGTAGAAGGAATAATGTAGAATGGCTCAGATAAAGCATCTGAAAAAAGGAAACTGAATGGTAGCTATCTGGCTAACTCAATTTCTAACATTTTAACATTTGATCATGTATTTATGTTTCAGCTGTGTGCGTACTGCTGGTTGCTTGGTAACAGATTTGTGAAAAATATGATCTAGGCCTGTCAGCTCTTAAGTTAAGACAAAAAGATAGGAAGTTTCTGTAACACAGCTCCAGATTAAGATTATTTCAGGATATAAAAAGAAAAAGAAAAAATGAAATTCATTTGTACATTCAGTATCATTCATTATGCATTGTAAATAATTTTATATTGTATAATATTTTTGTAAAATATTACGTTAAGTAATAAATAGCATGCAATCTTGTCTTGAGAACAATTTCTGAGTCCACTGTACCCTGATACTGATACATAATATCTAATTCAGTAGGATTAGATGGACAGTTGACAAAAGCTGATAACTGTGGAAGGTTTCTGATAAAGCTGCCAGCTGTGGAGGAAGTTCTAGTCCGCTTAACATGATAGCATGGTGATGAACGTACATTACCACTAAAGCAAATTTCATATGAAGTTGGGTAATGATCTGAGACTGCCGTGCTCTGGGGGAGAATGGCTATGTTATCTATGTTTACACCAAAGGTCGGAATTAAGTCTAAAGTGTGGCTGCAATAAGGAGTGGGCCCCTTTATATTTTGAGTGAAACTTACAGAGTTTAAGGTATAAATGCCTTACTGGAGGTTTGTCAAAGTGGATATTAAAATCTCCGACATTCATGTCTTTATTTGAAAACGTTGTTAAACTTGATAGAAAGTCTGAGAATTCCTGTAAGAACTGAGAATACGGCCCTGATGACCTATAGATTGTAATTATTAAAAACGTTCTGCCTCACGCCTAAAGCTTTAGTATGGATGGTTGCTATACCTCCACCCCAGCTGCTTAAATGAGGGCTATGCGCATAACTGCAGCCTGTGGGGGTGGCTTAATTTAGACTAAAGTATTCATCGGGTCTAATCCACATTTCTGTGAGGCACAGAGCATCAAAATCATGATCAGTAATAATTTCATTTACAGTGATGGCTTTAGATGTAAGAGATCTTATGTTAAGCAGTCTTAGTTTTAGACCAAAGGTGCTGTCACTGCAAAGTGGTATAATTGGTCTGATATTAATCAAGTTACTAGAGCAAACTTTTTGAGGATTTTTTTAAGCTTTGTTTTCTTCGGGGAACAGACACAGTCTCAATTGGGTGAAACCTATGTGGCATCTCAAGGCAGCTCGCAGACGGTCAATTTAGCCTGTTTGTCTGCTGCCTGGCCTCGGCCCTGGTTTGTCAGCGACTAACTGTCCTACACTGACAGCTATCTGAGAGAGTACGAGCTGTGCTACATGAAATGAGAGCAGCACCCTCCCACGAGGGGTGGATACCGTCTCGACTCAAAAGACCAGGCTTGCCCTCAAAAGTAGACCAATTATCTACAAATCCCACATTGTTTTCTGAGCACCACTTGGACAACCAGCAGTTCAGCGACCATAACCTGCTACACACCTCTTTAATAGAGTTTTCTTTATTTCTATATTTCTGACTGCTGCAGGCGAACATCATTAGTACCTACATGAATGACTATCCTCGAATATCTATGGCTAGCTAGCACCTTCAGATTCCCTCTAATGCCCGGCGCGCTGGCTCCCGTTATACAGTTAACTGCTACTAGAAGAAGTGACTTTCAAAGGTCAGTGGTTGTAATTAATTGTGAGTAATATGCAACACTCCCGCCAGTAACTTCGAAAAACAGGAAGCAACCTCTTCCTCTTCAAAGGTCTCTGGTGTACAGTTACAGTATATAGGTTATCTGATAATGCACACTCCATCCTCTAGCCCCTCATCATTGGTCACTTTCTGACCACAGAGCTGCTCTTGGCTAAATATTTTTGGGTGGTGGACCACTCTCAGTCCAGCAGCAGCGTTGATGTGTAGAAACCCCAGCATCCCCACAGCGCCTGATCAGCCAGTGCCATATAAGTCCTTCATAAGCTAAGTATGCTAGTGCACATTGGGTTGAAAAGCCACTGTATGCCACTGGGCAGTGACCCAAATTTACTCAAAGTGACCGGATCCATCACTGCTGTTGTTTTCAGTTTCTGTGCCAAACATTGGCTGCTTTCACCATTAACCAAACTGCCTCCACGGTAAGTTCAAAAGGGGGCCAACGCAAGCACTGGCTATGGCAAAGCCAGACTGAAACCATCAAGCAAATCAAAGCAAACGCTGCTGCTTTTTCAGGCTGGTCTGGAGAACAGGTCCTGAATTCATCTGGGATGGGGAAATTAGTTCTTTGATGTTCAGTTTTATCCCTCTTTTAGTGCCCAAAGGACTCTTGAAACACCTTTCATTCAATTTAGTTTAATTATTTCCTATTCGTCACTTAATGAAAAAAAAAATGAACAATTCTGTTCAATGCAGGTTCAAACTTTGTATTTGTTCTTACACTTTAAAAAGTGGTGTTAAATAACAACACTAACTCATATTACCAATTTATTACTTCTTGTGCCTGTTTTCTGATTTAACACATTCGTGTGTTAAGAGTAACCCAAAATGTATTATCCATAACTGGGTATTGAAATATTTCAATTGTGTTGTCAATTTGTGTTAAAAGTAACTAATGTAAATAATGTGTCTTCTCCAACTGACCACACTGATGTGTCTAGTTAGAGACAGAATGTGTTGTTTTTTAAACAGATATGTTTTATAGGTGTAAAATTGGAATAGATATAAAATGTAAATTGAATACACATGTAATTAAAGCCAGTATTAAAATAATTAATAATACCGGATTCATACTGTATTTTAAAGTACTTTATTGTATTTCTAAACACAACTAATTACTTTATTTATAGTTTTTTCCTGCACCCCTGTGTTTGTAACATATAGCTCATATGTACTCTAATGTGCACCTGCAGCTGTTTGAGGACCCTTAGTTTTACTACATTATGTAGTACAACATGTAAAGATGCATAAACACAAGACAAAGCCTTTAGTGAGCTTCTGATAGTATTGAACATTCATGCATAGTTACATTGTTAAAAGAATGTTAACAACTTTATGACTTTATGCACTTAATCAGTCATTAAGACAAAGATGGCATAACTAAATAACCACTTATATCCATTAGTCCACAAAGTACACACTAATCAAATCTCTATTAATGATTACATTATAGATGTTATGGATTCATCCTCTGTTCTCACTGACTTTCAGAACTCCATTTCCTATGATCCCACTGTTCAACACATCATGGACACAGGCCCACCATCATCCAATCAGAAACAGTTTCAAAGAAGCAACTCACCTGTTTCCATTCATCTGTGTTTCTTTGTCTACTCTTGTATAAATACCCCCTTTGTTTGTCAGACCCATTGCAAAGTATTGCCATTTACTAGTGTGCAAACTGAGCATTTGTTCTGTTTTTTTCTATGCTTTGACCCATTTTTGTGATTTCTCGTTTAAGATTTTTGCCTTGTCCGTGTTTTGGCTCTTGTTTCTTACAGTGCCTGACTTTGAATGTTTGATCCTGAACCATCCTTCAAACATGAAAGCCCTTATTTTTAACATCTGCGAGCATCTGGTTTGTCATAGCCATGCTACAACAGGATGTGTGAACTGAAACATAAACATGTAAAATGCATTCAAACATATATTTGTGACATGAACAATAGAAGAAAAAACAAAAACAAATTAACAGAAACTAACAAAACCGGAAGGAATGCTGTGGAGTTCCACCCCGTCACTGTGATACTCACAGACATGTTGTTCAGGAGTGCTTTCACTTTCCCAACAGGCTTTGCAATAACAGCTTATTACTGTAAAATCCACTATTTTACTTATTTGACAAAAAGAAAGAACCGTTTCTCACAGAATGCACCATTTTTTTACAGCAAGTGTCACGCATTCGCCGGTATCACGGGATCATATGGACTTCATTACCCAGAAATCTCAGGAGGATCACATGACTGGGCTACTTCCCTCTGACTCGAAGACTTCGACGGACTCCAATACCCACAATCCTCTGGGGGATCACATGACTTCTGACAATGTCTCATTCTCCTATCAGCGCTTTTGTTCTCCTGAGTACTAGTGACTATTTGCACCTGTGTTTTAGATCATATGATCAGGACAGGATGATTTTTAAGCCTGGGCTTTAGTGAAGTTCAGTGTGAGGTTTTGCTTCTATACGAACTTACTGAGCGTTATTTCTAATCATTTGTCTGCTGTGTATTTTGACCTTTTGCTTTGTTCTCTCGACTCTGCCTTTTGCCTTACCCCTTTTTTGGATACTGTTGCCTGTTATATGGTGTTCTGTGTTTTTGACCCTCTGGACTGTTTTTTCGGCTTGACCTTTTGTCTTGCCCCCTGGTTTAGTTTGCACGGTGATTTGATCATCGTTGTGCTTTGTATCTGCTATTTGCTTGTTTTTTGACCCAGCCTTTGCCTAACTCCATTAAAACACCTTTCGCCCTTTTACACCTTGAGCGTCTGGATTCCGTTGCATTGTCACAGCAAGTTGCTGCACTTAAGTAATACAGCAGATTACTGAATGATTCCCACTGTAAATTTACATCAGATCTTGTAAAGTAGTTCTAGTAGTTCTAGATCTGCTTTGTTGAGCCACATTCAAAGCGTATCATCACTGTCCAAAGAAAAATAAACCTACTCGAAATAGGTAAACAATCTTTTTGTGATTATTATTACTAATACATTTTGATTGAACTTTATTGTGTGTAGTTTTATGGTAATGTATCTCTATTCTATACATTTCTATAGTATCAATAAGCTATTTGATGTCATGCTTACAGAAGTTTGGCTTTGCATTGGTACAATGAATGTATAGTAAAATGACAAAAATAACTTAGGACACTAAGGGTCAATCTTGACAGAATATGTTGAGTCTAAAGGGTTTATTTGCTGAAAAGAACATGTTTGTGCTCCAACTCACAAAACATCTGTTTCATTTGTGGAAAAAATCTGATCTGTCTGACTAAAGATATCAGTCTGAGTGTTATCACTAGAACACAATACAGTTAATAAAGTATTCAAAACAGTGAGACACACACAGTGTGAAATATTGGGAATTTGCTATTGTTTAAAATGTGTTGGTTTGTATAAACGTCAGGATCAGTGAGGGTGCACTGTACTCTGCTTACGCTTGTTTAATATAAGATTCATAAACATTTAGACATACATTTTAAATAGTTTATTTGGTTCCTCATAAATTTTGCATTTCTCTAGACACACAATTGTTTTCATACTTTGTGAGAATGTCACATGGGTATAAGAACCTACATGTCATAATACTGTGTTTCTAATATGCAGTAGTTCAAATTATTTAGTGCCTTTCACAAACACAAGGCCGCTTTACAAATAGGGAAAAAAAGGACCTAACGCTTTGAAGAAGAGTAGTGAGCAGTGAGGAGGAAGGTTTTAAGTTGAACTTTAAAAGAAGAGAGGGTAGAACAGTCATGAAGAGATTGTGATAGAGAGTTATAAAGTTTGGGAGCAGTAGCACTGAAAGACCTGCCACCCACTGTTGAGAGTCTTGTGCAGAGGATCCAGTGCCAGAAGATCTGAGGGAGCAAGAGGGACAGTACAGATGAAGGAGTTCAAGTATATGTAGTTATGGCATGCTCCATGTATACAGAGCATATTGCTGTTGTCAGAAAAAAACCTTGTATCTCCAAAATGGTGAATTCACAGGAGAAGGGAAAAAAAAACATTCCTTTACTTTTAATGTAAGTCGATGGAACCTGAATTATTTCCAAGTCGTTTTGGGCCATTTCTTTTGGTTCATTCATCATGACATTTACACACAATGTAAAGAGCAGCAGGCATTTTCAAATTCTGTCAAAAACTGAAAAAAAAGTTTTCAAGGTTTTCTTCCAAAAGAAACAATATATTATATGTCAATAGTATTGGGCAAAAGTCCAGCCTTTATGTATTTAATTTCCAGTCAAAACAGCCATTAAATTCAAGTTCTTCATTTTTAAGTGACAGGAAAAAAGCAGAGAATGTCACTATCCAAAACATTGCCATTTACATTGTGTGAAAATTTCACGATAAATGGACCAACAGAAAGGCTCCAAACTTTTTTGCTACATTAAAACTAAAGAAAGTTTTTGCCCTGTACTGTAAAGTTGCTACTTTGGAGATGCTTGTTTTTCTTTGGGCAGTGACAATATATTACACAGAAGCCTAGGCAAGTAAATTTAATATGAATTTATACATTTAGTGTGTCCACTCTTTGCTTTATTACAGCTTTAATTCTTTTCAGGAGACTTGCTTTCAGGTTTTGAAAGAAATCTGCAGGGATATTTTTCCATACTCTTCAATGGTCAGTCTCAGAATTCGGGTGCATTTTCAGTTTCTCATGATACAAGTAATCCCAAACACATTTAGTGATGTTGAGGTCTGGACTTTGAGATGGCCAGTCCATTGCTCTGAGAACATTAGCAGCTTCTTAGTTAGTTTGTAAATGTTGCTCTTTTTCTCTGTAATGACATTGTAAGCTACACATCCTTTAAGACCTATAGCATTGAGTTGTCTTCTCACAGTGGAAGGATGGATAGAACCATCTGTGATTTTTTTTCACATCTGAAGCAAGAGTGGAGCTTGATTTTCTCCTCTCTCTCAAGAATGAAACTTTAAATTCTGTTTATCTGATGGTATTTCGATGGTCTGCCAAGTCTTGCATGGTTATCATCATATTTTTCATATTTTTTCAATCCAGTTTTTGAAACTGCTGTATTTTCCACTTATTTTGTTCCCCATCCTTATGCAAGTGGAGTATCTTATATCTAATATACTCTATAGTATTTACAGAACAATGAACAACTTCTACTTAATGGCCAAAAACATTTACAGTGCTAAACAGTAACAGACAAATTCTCATAGAACCATGCAAATGTAACACTCAGATGAAACCTCATTCGACACATTTAGACCAAAAACGGGGTGGAGGGGGGGTGTTTGTGGGGGGGGTGCGCACGCATGTGTCCGCCACCATGGCGACCTCTCGCACCTTCACCTTATGCTTCATTTCTGATTACGGCAGAGTCAGCGAGACGTCCAGTTTATTCAGCAAACAAAAAAACACATTAAATCTCCCGGCTGCCGAGGACAGCTGGGGAATACAGCACGCTGCTGAGAAGCACTTCATTTCTATCACAACCTTAAATAAACATGCAGCGAAAGAATTTGGGCTGAAAGACAACTCACTGGGCCTGGAGCACACGTATCTCTATGTCTGTCCAACACAAACAGCGAAAAAGAGCAGCAAATGCCTCTCAGATCACACGGTCCGGCCATAGGCCGATAAAATTATTAGCCTGCATTTCAATAAACCTGTTATTTTAATAGTAGAAAGAGCTAAGCGGTGGTATTCTCCAAGCCGTCTGGGTATTTCCTCCCCTCTCCTCCTCATCTAATCTGACATTAGCAATCGTTTTGTCCCTGGGAGAGAGCGATTTATAGCTGAGCTAAACTTTCCACAGTGCTACAGGCTAACGGAGACGCTAACAAAGCTGCCAACTAGCATTCATGTGTTTCTGCACATACATTAGAATTCCCTCTTTTGTCCTCTGACTCTCATGCTTCAGTTTATTGTGGCTTCTTTTGGTTATTGTACGTCAAAAGCATTTAGATAAGTCACTTA